>NC_133373.1:2678387-2729727 GCF_049309525.1 Garra rufa | reverse complement strand
ATATATTTTTTTTTTTTATTTTATTTTTTTTTTTTTTATTTTTTTTTTTTTTCTACTAACTTACATAACCTAATAACTAAATTTAACCAGAGTCTAGAAGGAAAAAAAAATGAATCCAGAAAAATTAAAATGGAATTTGAAATAAAAAAATAAAAAAAATAAAGCAGAATTTGGGGAAAAAAAAAAACACATTTCATAAAGCCCTAAATACACAACAGAGTATTTCTGGGAAAAATAAATAAAACAATTAACAATATTAATAAAATATATCATAAATGTTATCATTTTTCATAAAATTATATATACATAATACAGTTTTTATAAAATATATCATAAAATAATAATATAAAATATTTTATAAAATTAAGTAATTACAAATGCTTTTGATTATTACAATTTAATTAGTTCATTAAAATTGAAAATCTAGAACATTAATGGAAAACAGAATTGGGTAAAATTAAAACTAATGTTTTTAATGTAATTTTTGTTAAAACTCTAATAAATTGCTGTTATTTTGCTATTACATATTGTAAGTTTCATGATTTTAATTAATTAGACATTAATTAGAGTCTAAAAGAAAACAATGGAATCCAGAAAAAATTGTAATGGAATTTGAAATAAATAAATAAAGCGGAATTTGGGGGGGGGGGGGGGGGCATATTTCATAAAGCCCTAATAAACCTTATGCCTGTTTCATGGGAAAACCTGAATCTATAAATGCTATTGCCAAACATGAAATCTGTTCAAATCACTGCAGTTTACATGTGACATGACCATTAATGGTGCTATAAGAGATGTTACTTTTACTTTCTTTAAAACAAATTATGATTATAGGGGAAGATTATCACTAAATACCAATGGCCATCAAATAACGTGGAATATAGTTTACATACTGCAATATAGTATGCATTTTAAAGTTTTTGCTGCAGCATGATACTACTGTAACTGTGACACAAGCAGCCATAGGTTTGCTTCCCAGGAAAACATTATGCAACTTTTCTTAATTGTAACTCTTCAAAAAATTTAAAGTACATTTAAATCCTGATTTGTCTGAAAAAATACATTCCTGTTAGTTGATTAAGTTTATAGTCAATAAAAAGTATAACAACACTCTCTCTCTCTCTCACACACACACACACACACACACACACACACGTTGGGTTTACATGTTTTATGGGGACATTCTATAGGCGTAATGGTTTCTATACTGTACAAACCGTACTTTCTATCGCCCTACACCTACCCTACACCTAAACCTAGCCCTCACAGGAGATTGTGCACACTTTCACTTCATCAAAAAAACTCATTGTGCATGATTTATAAGCCTGTTTCCTCATGGGGACCTGAGAAATGTCCCCACAAGGTCAAAATCTACTGGTATTCCTATCCTTGTGGGGACATTTGGTCCCCACAACATGATGAATACCAGGTACACACACACACACACACACACACACACACACACACACACTCCAGTCCTCTAGCATCTGTTTATTAGTAAATGATAGAGAAAGGGCTTCTTATTGAATATTTTTTTGTAAATCAAATCCAGATGGAACATTAAATAAAACTAAAGTCATTATTTTCTTGATATAGTGGCATTTCATTGTTATTGATGCTCACATCTGAATTATCATCCTCAAGCAATACACACAGTGACTGTGCAAATATAAAGGACCGATGCACTATTTAAGATCACTTATTTTAGATTTACAATCAATTCATGCGCATTTTATTTTTTATTGTCTTTACTGTGATTTGTGGTTCTTTACTTTCATTGGCAAATATGAAAAGTAATGTTTTAGCAAGAAGCACAACACAAACAGAGATGAATATAAGCATGAATGTTGAGAAAAACAGTCCATTTTAATCAGAAAATAACAGAGCTGATAAACAGTATTTAAGACAATGATATATTAGTTTAAAGAGTCGCACGGACATGCCAGTAAGAACACAAACATCTTTCATTAGTTTGCAGATATCCTGCCTATATTGTTCCACATATTTGGAATAGCTGGCAGTAAGTTGTATGTATTGAAGGAAATTCCACTGATACCAAGTGTCTGGCCCCCTCGAGGCAGCAAGGACACTTTAAAGAAAGAACAGACTGTTTCACAATGAAGTGCTGGTGCTGGCCAGACTGTGGTGTTACTGGATTTACTCTGATGTATCAGCTATAACACAATGTGACATTTCTGTCTTGTAGCAGGTCAGTAAGAAAGCTTCACTGGTCTCCAGTGTGTCTCATCATTGTTTACAGGCAGAAAGAAAAGGATTTAGTGAGAACTTTTTTTTTTTCATTTTGTTTGAAACCAAATGCATTCATATTTTTAAAAGATATAGCACATATACATTTTTAAATCAGAAAACAGAAGTATTTTGACATTCTGATTCTGATTGACATCAATAATTTGATGGTTAAAACTAATTGCAAAAGAAAAGGTATAAGAGAAAAAGCTCTAGCATCATTTGCAGATGCTGCTTGGTATTTCATACACTGCAAAAAATGCTTTTCTTACTTGTTAGTTTTGCCTTGTTTCCAGCCAAAATATCTAAAAATTCTTAAATCAAGAAGGATTTTCTAGACGAGTAAAAGTTAAAGTTATTGTCTTGTTTTCAGAAAAAAAAAAAAAACAAGTCTAAATTAAGTGCATTTTTGCTTGAAACAAGCAAAATAATCTGCCAGTGGGGTGAGAAAAATAATCTTGTTTTCTGTTTGAAATAAGATTTTTTTGCTTACCCAATTGGCAGATTATTTTGCTTGTTCAAAGCAAAAACTCACTTAATTTTGACTTGAAAACAAGAAAACAATTTTTATTCGTCTAGAAAATCCTTCTTGGTTTAAGAATTTTTAGAAATTTTGTCTGGAAACAGTAAGAAAAACATTTTGCAGTATATCTAATGCATGGAATTAATTAAGTATGGCTCAAGTGTCCAAAAGTGTTCAAATTCTTTTTCTTTGATGAATTACCCTTTTATCAAAAAATGCTGACTGTAAATATTTACATTTATGCATTTAGCAGAGACTTTTATTTAAAGCGAGTTACAAAAGAGGACCAAATATTTGCCTATTAGTATTTTGCCACAACCCTGTGCTTTTCAAATTGGTATTAAAATGATCAAAATAAGTTCATTGGAAAACAAAATAATAATAACATTTAAAATTTTGCAAAACTAGTGGTGGTAAAACACCAACAACTTGTTTTTATTTTCACACAAATAATTATTACAGTACCGGATAATCAATTAAAGGGAAAGTTCATCCAAAAAAATGAAAATTATTCTATGGTTTACTCACCTTCAAGCCATCCTAAGAGTATATGACTTTCTTCTTTCAGATGAATACAATCAGAGTTATATTTAAAAATGTCCTGCTCTTCCAAGCTTTATAATGGCAGTGAATGGGTGTTGAGATTGTAAAGCCCAAAAAAGTGCATTCGTCCATCATGAAAAGTGCTCTACATGGCTTAAAGGGGTTAATAAAGGCCTTCTGAAGTGATTCAATGTTTTTTTTTCCATCTTTGAATAATGTGCACCTGAAGTATACCTGCAATAGTTCCACTGTAGCACAATTAAATATACTTTAGTATATCTTTAGTTGGACTTCAGCACTGCTTTCGAAATCACAAAATTTGTTTTTCCGATTTAGCAGACTTAAGTATATCAATTTAGTATACCAAAAGTACAATTGCAATTGATTTTTATTAAGTACATAAATATGTAAAGTCATTTGTGATGTATTTCAAATAGAGCCGTGTGGAGCACTTTTTGGGCTTCAAAATCTTAACACCCATTCACTGCCATTATAAAGCTTGGAAGATCCAGGACATTTTTTAGTATAATTATGATTGTATTTGTCTGAAAGAAAAAAGAGGCATATACACCTAAGATGGCACCAAAAATTTCCATTTTTGGGTAAACTATTGCTTTCACAAAGACTCCCTTGCTTAATACTATGATATTACCTCAAAACATTTTTACCATAGTGCATCATTTGTAAACTAATACATTTTACATATGTCCATATGGATTTTTAAAGTGATAAACTTTCTCATGATTAATGAAACAAATCTTGTAGAAACAAGCTGAAATGACATGACTGTGTTTTCATAAAACCAGTCATAAGGGTCTTATACTCTTAAAAGAGATTTATACATCACCTGAAACCTGAATAAATAAGCTTTCCATTAATGTATGGTTTGTTAGGCTATGACAATATTTAGCCTAGATATTTTTGACGCAAAAAAGAGAAACCGCCTTTAAAGTTGTCAAAATTAAGTTCTTAGCAATGCATATTACTGTATATTGTTTTCATCTTGCGCTTACTTTCATTAACACTATGTTGGGTTATGCGTAGGTGGTATGTTATTTTAATATGCGATAGAGTGGTAGCTTTTTAATGCCACACCAGATATTTCATTTCCAAACTGCTAGTTAATGAAACGCTGCCAGATTCACGTTCATCTGTTTCAGATAAAACCAAACACACTTTTAACACCACTCACTGGACATTTCACTTTGAAAGTAATGCAAAACATGCTAGAAGCAATGGAATATCATTTTGCAGAAAGATGTTTTTCAGTGAGCCTTGGTTGCAAAATTTAAGGGGAAACTGGGGTACATGTTGAGGGTTTGCTGAATCCTGCCATTATGCTTTAATCAAACCTCTTTGCAGGTTTCTTGGACAAAAGCATTTATCTAGTACACCACTGCATTTGCTTGCTTAGGCGTTTCTCAGTTTTGGTATTTAAATACTATCTTTTAAGGCACTTTAAGAGGAACCTCTAAAATAAAAATGAGCTCTTTGCTTTGCTTTGAATGGAAATTTACAGCGGCTTTGCCTTGGAAATCCACTCAATAACGATTCGTTCAGCTGTCAGTGTCAGAGTCCTTTGCTCACTCACAACGCTTCTTTCTCCTTCTGTAGGCCATTGCTCCTCCATTGGTTGCATGACTTTAGTTTTACATGAGGATTAGAAAATGTGTTATTTCCATATTGGTTGTAATTGTACATCCTATTAAATTCACATCATATTGGTGACTCATAACATGAGTCTTTGCAGCTCTCACATTCATTCAAATGCAGGCTTAAACATCACAGTATTTACACAAGGATTTCAAATTCATTCAATTAAATGCAAAGGTTTATTTAAAGGACCTGTTTAATGACAACTCATAAAGAGCACTTGCTCAGTCCATCATAAAGATATATGAGCAAACATATTATATGTTAGTGTTGCGCATACTCTCTGTCTGAATTGTTTCTTTGGATCTGTCGGCTTGAGCAATTAAACAGCCTCATTCATTTGAGTGTTACCAGTCATTGGAAACAAACCATCAATCTCCACTTGTCTTGTTCGTTGAGACACCAAGGCATTAAAATACTCCTGGGAAGTGGTAATAATATAGTCTCATGTTCTCGCTATATAAACAGCAAATATGAAGTCATCCATTAGTTATATTTTATAAGTTGCTATATATGAACATTTTGTTTCCTACGATCCAAAGGCCTATTAATAATATGACCGTGTTGATCCTCAGTGTAATAAAGTGCAGAGTCCACTGGCTTGGTAAATAGGGCTGAAATGAAGTGGTGCGGCTCTGATCATGTATGTATAGCGTGATGTATTGCTGCTGTGCCTGAGTCTAAATGTTCAGAGTTATAGCTCAGTGAATAGTAAATGGTTGCAGTACAGGAACAGGCATCAAGCTTATTCAGATTCAAAATATATGTATTTATAGATTGCACCACCATTATGACAGGTAAAAATGTTCTCGTTTAAAAAGCCAGTTTCTGCCACTGAATAAAAAATGTAAAAAAGGTTATAGTGACTTATCTCATAATTCTGACTTTTTTTTTTCTCAGAATTGTGAAATATAAACTCACAATTGCGAGTTATAAAATCAGAATTGCATGATATAATTTCGTAATTCTGAGAAATAAAGTCACAATTGCATGATATAAACTCGCAATTCTGAGAAATGAAGTCAGAACTGCGTGATATAAACTCGCAATTCTTAGAAATAAAGTCGAAATTGCGTGATAGAAACTTGCAACTGTGAGTTATAAAGTCAGAATTCTGAGATATAAACTTGCAATTCCGAGAAATAAATGCACAACCGCATGATATAAACTCGCAATTCTGAGAAATAAAGTCAGAATTGCGTGATAGAAACTTGCAACTGTGAGTTATAAAGTCAGAATTCTGAGATATAAACTCGCAATTCTGAGAAATAAAGTCAGAATTGTGATATAAACTCACAATTCTGTGAAATAAAGTCAAAATTGTGTAATAAAAACTTACAATTCTGAGAAATAAAGTCAGAACTGTATGATGTAAACGTGCAGTTCTGAGAAATAAAATCAAAATTGTGTGATATAATCTTACAATTCTGAGAAATAAAGTCGCAATTGCATGCTATAAACTTGCAATTCTAAGAAATAGTCAAAATTGTGTGATATAAACTTTCAATTTTGAGAAATAAAGTCAGAATTGTGATTGAACTTGCAATTCTGGGAAATAAATGCAAAATTGCATGATATAAACTTGCAATTCTGAGAAATAAAGTCTGAACTGTGTGATATAAACTCAAAATTTTTAGAAAAAAAGTCTGAATTGCGTGATATAAACTCAAAATTCTGAGAAATAAAGTCAGAATTGTGTGATATAAACTTGCAATTCTGAGAAATAGTCTGAACTGTGTGATATAAACTCAATTTTTTTAGAAATAAAGTCAGAATTGTGTGATATAAACTTGTAATTCTGAGAAATAGTCGCAATTGCGTGATATAAACTTGCAATTCTGAGCAATAAAGTCAAAATTGTGTGATATAAACTTGCAATTCTGAGAAATAAAGTCTGAACTGTGTGATATAAACTTGTAATTCTGAGAAATAGTCGCAATTGCGTGATATAAACTTGCAATTCTGAGAAATAGTCGCAATTGCGTGATATAAACTTGCAATTCTGAGCAATAAAGTCTGAACTGTGTGATATAAACTTGCAATTCTGAGAAATAAAGTCTGAACTGTGTGATATAAACTTGTAATTCTGAGAATTAGTCGCAATTGCGTGATATAAACTTGCAATTCTGAGCAATAAAGTCTGAACTGTGTGATATAAACTTGCAATTCTGAGAAATAAAGTCTGAACTGTGTGATATAAACTCAATTTTTTTAGAAATAAAGTCAGAATTGTGTGATATAAACTTGTAATTCTGAGAAATAGTCGCAATTGCGTGATATAAACTTGCAATTCTGAGCAATAAAGTCAAAATTGTGTGATATAAACTTGCAATTCTGAGCAATAAAGTCTGAACTGTGTGATATAAACTTGCAATTCTGAGAAATAAAGTCTGAACTGTGTGATATAAACTTGTAATTCTGAGAAATAGTCGCAATTGCGTGATATAAACTTGCAATTCTGAGCAATAAAGTCAAAATTGTGTGATATAAACTCGCAATTCTGAGAAATAAAATCAAAATTGTGTGAAATAAACTCACAATTCTGAGAAATAAAGTCAGAACTGTATGATGTAAACGTGCAGTTCTGAGAAATAAAATCAAAATTGTGTGATATAATCTTACAATTCTGAGAAATAAAGTCGCAATTGCATGCTATAAACTTGCAATTCTAAGAAATAGTCAAAATTGTGTGATATAAACTTTCAATTTTGAGAAATAAAGTCAGAATTGTGATTGAACTTGCAATTCTTAGGGAAATAAATGCACAATTGCATGATATAAACTTGCAATTCTGAGAAATAAAGTCTGAACTGTGTGATATAAACTCAAAATTTTTAGAAAAAAAGTCTGAATTGCGTGATATAAACTCAAAATTCTGAGAAATAAAGTCAGAATTGTGTGATATAAACTTGCAATTCTGAGAAATAGTCTGAACTGTGTGATATAAACTCAATTTTTTTAGAAAAAAAGTCTGAATTGCATGATATAAACTTGCAATTCTGAGAAATAAAGTCTGAACTGTGTGATATAAACTCAAAATTTTTAGAAAAAAAGTCTGAATTGCGTGATATAAACTCAAAATTCTGAGAAATAAAGTCAGAATTGTGTGATATAAACTTGCAATTCTGAGAAATAAAGTCAGAATTGTGTGATATAAACTTGTAATTCTGAGAAATAGTCGCAATTGCGTGATATAAACTTGCAATTCTGAGCAATAAAGTCAAAATTGTGTGATATAAATTAGCAATTCTGAGAAATAAAATCAAAATTGTGTGACATAAACTCACAATTCTGAGAAATAAAAAGTCGCAATTGCATGATATAAACTCGTAATTCTGAGAAAAAAGTCAGAATTGCATGATAGAAACTCACAACTGTGAATTATATAGTCAGACATCCAAGATATAAACTCGCAAATCTAAGAAATAAAGTCAGAATTGTAAGATATAAACTCACAATTCTGTGAATATATATATATTTTTTCTCCTCAGAACTAGACTTTTTAACTTGCTATTGCGAGTTTATATCACAATTCTGAGAAAAAAAGTCAGAATTCAGAAATGTAAACTCGAAAATTGCAAGAAAAAAGGTCAGAATTGTGAGATAAAAAGTCGCAATTACCTTTTGTATTATTTATACAGTGGTGGAAACGGGCTTCCATCGATATCAGACGTTCACATTTCTAAAATTGGTTGATATTTGATTCTATTTTATTAAAGTCAGTACTCCTGCTGCTGGTGTCCCTTCAAAAAAATGTTGCTCTTGACTTTATATTATCATCTTGTCATCCAAAATTGTCTTCTAAACTGCCTGTTTGGCTAGCAAATACTTTCTGTGATCACAGACCACATTTTTCAGTTCTGTATAAATGGGCGGGAAGAACTCATTCAATTATATATCTTCTAGTCCCACCGGAGCCAAAGGAAGTGTTACACATTTGTCTCACAGATCACTTTGCTCTACGCGGCCAAAACCGACCCAGCAGGTTGCCGCCGCATATTAGGAAAGGAGATCATCAAAAATAATTTTCCTCTTCTGTACTGTACATTTGCCATGAGTCATTCAGGCCTTGTAAAATATATATAAATGTCCTCCAGTCTGTAGCATGGTTCAGTCTGTTTAACAACATGTATCTATTTATTTATCTTTTTCTAAAATGGTCCTGCAGCATGATAAATGATTTTCTAAAAGGACACATATTCCCTGTCGTTTCTCCATTAATAAGGTCATAAAAGCTGCATGCATAAAAATTATAAAACAATTAGAATTTTTTTAAATAGTTGTAGATGAAGTATTGCATGTCACACCACAGGACGCGTCAACAAGCGTTTCGTGCCAGCTACTCGCAAACAGATGTGGAAATGAAAAAGAGATTGTTATTGACTTTGGATCATAAGTTTTGCTCACTTTTGGTGACTTTCATGTGGCCCTAAAGTTTCTCAGAGTCATCAGTGCGAATGGGGCGCCAAGTGTTGTTTTGGAGGAGCGCAGCACTTGCTGTGTGCATTAGACCTCTGCAGTGAGCTAAATGGCGATCTTCTGGCTGACTAAATGTCAGGAAATATACAGGAAATATAAAGTCACTCTCACATCCTTCATAGCCCTGACAGCTTCCTCCCAGATAAACACACACTTCTGCTGCTGCAGAGCAAGAGTCATCTACTGCACTTAGCACAGGGAAGTAGGGAGTGAGGAGGACGGCTGAGAGAAAGAAAAGGGAGACTTGTAACCGTATCGATGTGTTGCCGACCTGTCATTTCTGATTGACCACCTTTTTAACATGGCACTCAGACAAGCTCTCGTTCATCTGCTCCTACAAAGGAACAATATACACCTTACCTGTTTTTCTAGAGAATGACGTCTTTTAGTTTGTATTCACCACATGATGTATTGCTTAAGAATCGAAGATAATGAAGTCTCTAATACAGTTCAACACTGAAGCATAAGTGTCTTTATATTAGATACACTTCATGTGTTATGTTTCTATATTATTACTTATGTTTATATATTTATTTTTATTATTTTTTTATATACACATTTATTTTTTATTTTTTGCTATTATTTCTTTTTTCTCAGAATTGTGAGGAAATACACTGGCAAATCTGACTTTTTTTCTCAGTCAAATTTGGGGATATAAACTCTCAATTCTGACTTTATTTCTGACAAATGCAATTGCAATGTTGCAATTGTGAGTTTATATCTCACAATTCTGATATACGTATATATATTTACATATATATATATATTTAAGAAATTAAGAAATTAACACTTTTGTTCAGCAAAGACGCATTATCATGTAATCCCTTTTCTGCCACTTAATAAAAAAATACAAAAAGGAATTGCAAATTTTTATCTCAAAATTTGAACATTTTTTTTGCAATTACTTTGTGAGATACAAACTTGCAATTGCGAGTAAAAAAAAGTCAAAACTGCAGGAAAAAACTGGCAAATTTGACTGTTTTCTCAGGATCATGTGATATAAAATCCCAATTGCGAGTTTTAAAGTCAAATTTGTGGATAAAAATAAAATAAAAATCTCACAATACTGACTATTTTTCTCAGAATTGTAAGATATAAACTTGCTTTTTCCGAGTTATAAAGTCCAATTCTGAGGGGGGAAAAATTATATTTATATCTCACAATTCAGAATTGCTATTGCGAGTTGCTGGAAGTACATTTAAGTTTTGTTGTTGTTTTGAAGGTTCTTGCTACTAAAGCACCTGCCAGCTGCAACAAAAGATGTAGTCACAAATCGACATTTTTGCAAAGCATGTGGGATATTGTCTAGAAAATATGTTTTGAGGTCAAGTTCACTTCAAATCAGGTCAAATCCAAGACTAATATGTGGTAAAACCCCAGTTAACTGGGCGTCTCTCCCACCAGTGGGACTCTTTTAATTCTTTTATGATGTGAAAAATCATCACTTATTTTATTTCAGCCATGCTAGAATTCCAGAGAGGTTCAGAATTGTCTCAAATTGTACTAAACGCTTTAAGAAAACTGTGAGGAAAAAAGGCATGTGTTATCTTCTGACAGCTCAGAAATATGTTGGATTTGATGTACTGTACAACAATGCAGTGATGTTCATCATAAGGCACAGGACTTGACTGAAGCTCACTAAGCAAAAGTCATCTTATTTAGAGTTAGCAGTAATTCACAGTCGAGCATAAATCTTCCCGCAGCACAATAACACTCTTCCAAACTTTTGCGGCGTCCTTATGTTCATATATTGTTCAAGATGTAATGATGAACGGAGGTGCTAATTAAGTGCTGGTAACGGTGTTTTCATTTCCTCTCTCTCCGCATGTGCGTCTGGCTCAGAATCCGTCACATTCCCACAAGCTTCATTAGCTATGAGCGAATCACACGTGGCTCGGAGCCTTGTCTTTACTTCCGCCTCGCTGCTGTCCACCTGCCCTGTAATTAATAAAGACCTGCCATTTATCGTGCCTCTCCATCTTGCTCTTTGATTCGCCTGTCAGAAGCTATTAAAGCCCACTCCGGAGGCCCACAGAGCACCAGCAGGAGGCCATGTCAGAATCACATCAACCTGATTTAGTGGGCATATTGGAAACCTGCAGTGGAATCCAAGGGAAACACAAAATGAGTGCATGAGCCTTGAAACATTGTTCATTTGGCAGCAGGTTGCTATTTGTCTTAGTTTTCCTTCTTTTTTTTGTCATTTTCTATTGTGAACATCCAGAGGTTCGTACTATTACACAGTTATCACAATCTCTTTAGAGTCATAGTGATATGGTAGTAGCGATAGATCTTTTCTAAATCTGGCAGGGACTTGGCTCTATGTATTTAATGATGATTGAATTTTGAGATGTGGACGTTGCACTCAAAAGTGTAGGCAGATGAAGGTGAGATTGCAGGGGCATAAAATGCTAAAAAAATAAATGAATATGTTCTAACTGTCACACAACAACAGCAGATAAATAAACAAACAAACAAACAAACAAAACTATAATACAAACAAAACAATGCCAATGTTACAAAATATAACATTAAAGGTGCCATAGAATGCATTGATACAATATTTTAAATTGTTCTCTGATATCTACATAAAAGGTATAGGGCTTAGGTAAAAAATCTCTGTGCTCTGCTCTGATTGGCTGTTTCGCAGAGCGGCTCATTTCAGTAGCTCACACATGGAGGAAAATATATATTTAATCACAGAGCTCGAGCAGCTATTAATATGTGGGTCATCGAAACTGCCGTTTTGAATACACAATCACTTTTTACTTTCACTTTTGAGATTTGCGATTGCACATGCTATTTGTGATTAGCACATTTGACAAGTTTAGATGCTTGTTAGTGGTGCTCAGGATCTGTAAATCATTCGCCATTGTCCGCACAGTCATCTCTCCTTTCTCTGTTAATGTGGTAAATGAAATCTGATGTACTGCAATATAACAGGCAACCCTTTTATTAGAACGCCTTATATTGCCTTTCTGAGTACAGACACCAACCCAGCCCTGCACTTAACATCTCCTGCACAACCTACATAACATTTATTCCCATGATCTGCCATTTCGCTTTTGTCCTCGCTTTGTTTTTTCACAATAGCCTACCTGCAGAACTTCTGATGATTGTTAGGATTGGCCTCTTTTTCAGTGGTCTTTTGCAAACACCAGATTTATGCTTGAGACTCAAACGGTAATGTTTGAGACTCGTGGTATGTCATGTTCATGTACAGAACTGTTATTATTCAACTATGCCAAGGTAAATACAGTTTTCCTTTCTATGGCACCTTTACATGTGTATAAATCACAGTTTTTTTTTCTAAAGAAACATTGTCTAAAAGAGACACCAGTAGGTAAAGTTATAGCTGGAGTCCACGTCTCTCACGTCTCCCCTGAGCCCATTCAGTTTTAACAGTCCCCCTAAAGCGTGCCATGAGTTTGGTGGGAGGTAATTGAGAATGAATGGGGGGAAAGTTATGTTAGAGGAAACAATGACTCATCACAATATGATTGGATATGACTGGTTATGATCCGCTGTGATTGGTTCATACGATAATCCTTCCTTTTGTGCGTTTTCCCAAACTTTCCCAAATCAGCCTGAATGAACAATATAATGGTGTTAATGGGAATAATTATTTTAAAAAGGTAAGTAAACAACTCATATTTAGATATAACCACTTTTTATGTCAAAATAAGACTTGAAATGTCTTAAAAACATGATCTGTGGGAGTTTTTTGTGAGTAAGCTTAGTGAAATTTAACATAAATCTCCAATCTGTGACCTAAATTTACAGCGTTTTAATGACTAATGATCTGGAATTTTTAATAAAAGTTAACTATTAAAAAAAATAGCTGAACATAAGTTATAAAATAAAATAAATAAAATAAAATATATTGTTTAAATTGTTACTGCCTTGAGTAATCATTTTGGAATAAATGTAAAATGCTTAAAAACACTAACTTGATGAGATTCATACTTGGCTTTAATAAATAGAATACTGATTACATTGTTAATGTAAAAATATTATATATATATTTATCAATATTACATATATATCAGGTGTCACTGTTTCCACAAAAAAATACATAATAATTTATGTATTTTTAGAAAAAAAAAATGATGTAGAGTAGTAAAGTGCATTTTTTTTCCTCGTTAGTTTCTTTTTAGCATTATTTTATTAATTCATTAATTTTTTGCTTTCATTTTGTAAACTTTTGATCTTCCGTTTTATAAAATGACAGTTACACTCCATGCAGACTGTGAATGTTTCTTATGTAAAGGAAAAAAAAAAATCTATGAAACCATAAGATAACAAAATATAGGCTAGTTTTTATTTCTCTTTGATATGTAAAAAATCCCAAAGCAGGGGTTTGTTCAATGATAAACATCAAAAAAATCTTATGAGCACAATAGTGCATACTGCGGCTCAGTATCAGCGTGCCTTGCTTTGCTGCGTTGCCGCTGGCTGTGAAGTGACATCATTAAGGGGCTTTGCTCAAACTGGTTTACATGCACTCCTCTCAACAGCCCTGTTTTTCCTCCTCTGCTTTGCCTTCTGATCTGATGGCCAACAGCCCTTGCTTTCCTATTCATCCCTCTCTTTCGTCCTGCCTCCCTCCCTCCTGAGCTGTTAAGGGCTGTTTTGTTGGGCATTTTGATGTGTTTATTTACTGAGTGTGTGTGCGTGTGCGCGTCTTTGATCCATTCAGGAGCTGGAGCGAGGGACAGGAGGAGGGAGATCGACAGGAAAAGAGAGCGAAGAAAGCGCGATGGGGAAAGGTTTGTCGACATAAGACACACATGAGAGAAGTGCCACATCTGCTCTCCGTGAGGAGAGACAGGCCACCAGAGGAAGTCAAAGGGGATGCAGGGAAAACATACTGGAATATACAAATCCAGAGAGGAGCGCTGCTGGTGTAGCAGCTGAATTTCCCGAAGGCGCTTTTGAATATAGAGATCATCACGGTACGAGAAACATGGTTGCTGGGAAACTTGGCTCGGTGCAGCAAAACAAGATCATGCATCATCAGAGCGAAGTGATTTTAAAAATCATCAACCTTCACCAGTTCATCACAGCTTTAATATCAAAGGCAAAATCAATCTTTTCACATTCAACTACTGATGTTTGTAGCCTCCGTAGACACAAGATACAAACTCGACTGTATGAAAACCGTGTAGGATGTAAAGAGTTTAGATGCTGTCACAGTCCATCACGCCGAAGAATAATGCAACCGTGCTTTTTTCAAAAACATGCCTTTCAGAAACACAGACAGCAAGTCTTGATATTCAGAGTCGCTGCATATTAATTCAGGAAGATCAATAGCTCAGTGATGTTTGAAAGCTTTGCTTTGCTTTCATTTTATTGGCAAACACTGTATTGGTTATTACTTTGGCTAATGGCCTAATCTGGCTTTGAGTAATGAATGAATGCACTTTTGCACAGCAAAGCATGTTTACACAGCACTATTTTATTTATTTATTTATTTTCATTTTAGCTTTTTCAGTTAAGGGGTTATCACGCAATAATTTGTATTTGCAATGTAACTAAGAGGCTAGAATGTAAAAACGACTCTTAGGTTTACTAAATAATGCAGTTAAAATAGTTTTTGGTTTATATATTATTTCTAAATTCTTACTAGTGCTATTTTTATGGAAGGCCTTTTCCGCCACTGAATATTTTTTTTTTTTTTTTAAATGTTATTGCAACTTTTTATCATGATTTATCAATGAATGGCAAGATATAAACTTGCAATTTTGAGATATAAATATAAACTTGCAATTCTGAGAAAAGTCAGAATTGTAAGTTTATATCTCACAGTTCAGACTTAATAAATGACAACTGAATGTTATAAAGTAAGAATTATGACATATAAACTTGCAAATTCTGAGACAAAAAGTCTGAATTGTGAGTTTAAATCATGCAATTCTGCCTTCATTTCTCAGAATTACGAGTTTATCCCCCGGTTTCACAGACAAGGCTCAAGCCTAGTCCCAGACCAAAATGTAAGTCTGAGCTGTTTCAACTCAAAGAAACTTGCACTGACTGATCTTAAAATATAGCAGTGCCTTTGTTTAGTCTCAAGATGATGCCAGTAGCCTAATATTTTTTTTTTCTAAGGCACGTTTATGAAAATTACTTAAATGTCCTAATTGAACTATCGTCTAATCCTTGCTTAGTCTAAGCCCTGTCTGTGAAACCAGACCTATATCTTACAATTCTGACTTAACTCGCAACTGCAAGATATAAACTTGCAATTTGGAGAAAAAAAACTCACAAAACTATAAGACATAAACTTGAAATTCTATGAAAGAAAGTCAGAATGTTTGTATCATGCAAATCTGAGATAAAAAGTCAACTGAACTGAAGTGAACTGATATCTTGGCAATTAATGGAAATAAAATAAATTATAATAAAATATTAAGCCAATTATAATTTGCTATTTTATTTTTGAAATAAAGCTGTTTTTCATGAATGACTTATTTATTTTTACATGTATATACCGTGTTTACATGTCTTTTTTAGGTTGACTCTTTGATTTACATAATCTAAATAGATATTTCTTACAGTGATGGAAAATTTGAAGTTACAGCATCCAAATATTTTAACTTGAGGACTTGAGGACATACTTGAAATAATTAAGAAGAGAATTCAACTTAAACAGTTGCCTGCTTTCACTTTTTTTTTTTTTTTAGGTTCTAAGGTTCTATTTTTACACTTAAATATTTGTATTGGAGATATGTGGTTGTTATACAGTAGCACTGCTGAAGTTCTCAGACGGGATCATGCACTTTCTGATATTTTAGTTTAACTTTTATTGATTATTGAGAGACTCCCTTCCTTCATCCTTCAGGCCCACTCACACACATACTGCTTGACCTCATTAAGGGGTCATGGGAGGAAGTCAGGGAGAGGCATGTGACGGACCGTTATCTGGACAGAAAACATTCCCATCACACCTCACCTGATACGGATAACCTTGGGGCACTTAAACAATTCATAAATCTCCCCGACAGACATCCAGAGAAATTCTCAAGATCAAATGATGTGGCAGTTGCATGAATAGGATGGATGACATATGAGCCTTAACATACGTTAATGGCCTGATAACATGACAGGCCTTAGTCCGAAATCTTCCAAAAAGAATCTGTGCATTTGACCTGACAAGTCAATTGAAATTTGACTGTTTATAAAAACTTCACAATAGAGAATTATTTAACTGACTGATGTGCCCTTATAATATCTATGGAAGCCTGTTTCCACCACTAAAAAAAAAAAAAGGTTATTGCAACTTTTTATCTTACAATTCTGACATTTTATCTTAGAATTACGTGATATAAACTTGCAATTGCAAATTATAAAGTAAGAATTGTGAGATATAAACTCAAAATTCTGACTTTTTCTTCAGAATTGTGAAATATACACTCATAATTGTGTTCTAAAGTTAGAATTACAAAATATAATATTGCAAGTCTGAGAAAAAAAGTCACAATTGTAAATTTACATCTTGCAATTCTGACATTATAACTTGCAATTGTGAGGTTATATCACACAATTCTGACTAAATTTCTCAGAACTGCGATTTTTTTATATCACAATTCTGAGAAAAAAAGTCAGAATTGTGTCAGAAAAAGTCAGATATAAACTCACTAATTGCAAGAAAAAGTTGTATTTTTGCAAATGCGAGAAGTTATTGCAAATGTGAGTTTATAGCTTGCAAATCTGACATTATAACTTGCAAATGTGAGTTCATATCACGCAATTCTGACAAAATTTGTTTTTGAGGTTATATATCACAATTCTGAGAATGTAAACTCGCAATTGCGAGAAAAAAGTTATACTTTTTATTTAATTTTTTTTGCAGATGCATGTTTGTATCTCGCAATACTATGTTTCTCGCAATATCTCAACTTTTTCATGTAATGCTGACTTTTTTTCTCAGAATTGTGATTCTGAGTGATATAAACTCAAAATTGTGAGTTATAAAGTCCAATTTTGAGGGGGAAAGACTGATATGTTCTCAGAATTGAGTTTTTATTTCACAATTTTATAAAATATAATCTTGCACAATTGTAAATTTATATCTCACAATTCTGATTTTATTTTTTCCGAATTGCAACTTTGTCAGAATTGCAATTCTGATTTTATAACATGCAATAGCGAGTATATTTTACAAAATTCAGAAAAAAAGTCAGATTTGCGAGCTTATATCTTGCAATTCTGACATTATAACTTGCAATTGCTAGAATTACAAGATATAAACTCGCAATTGCGAGTTTTTTTTTTTTTTTTTTTTGCAAATGCATGTATCTTGCAATACTGGCTGTTTCTCACAAATGCGAGTATGCACAATACCTCGACTTTTTCCACGTAATTCTGACTTGCTTCCTCAGAATTGTGATTCTGAGTGATATAAAGACTGAAATGTTCTCAGAATTGTGAGTTTATAATTCACAATTCTATAAAATAAAATTTTGCACATTTGTAAGTTTATATCATGCAATTCTGACTTTATACAATGCAATAGTGAATATATATCATTCTGACATTATATCTTGCAATTGTGAGTTTGTATCACGCAATTCTGACTTAATTTCTCAGAACTGTGAGTTTATATATCACAATTCTGCCTTTATAACTTGCAATTGCGAGTTTGTATCACAATTCTGAGAAAAAAGTCAGAATTACGAGATGTAAACAAAATTGTGAGCTAAGTCGCAATGACCTTTTTTATTGTTTATGCAGTGGCGGAAACAGGCTTCCATAGATAGCAATTGTCAGTTTTATTCAAAACCTAAATTCTAGTATCAGTTTTATTAGGCAAAAATAAATATTATATTACCAGGAAACTTTTGGAAGACTAAGGAGCTGCAATCTTACAAGAAATTGTCAGTTCTCAAAATAGAAGAAAATTATACATCCGCTAGATGATTTTGTTCTTCAAAGACATCAGTATTATTGCTCAAGGCCCCGGGCTTCTGACAAGATGAAGTTATGGCCTAAACTTAGGCCTAGTTCTGGCAGGCGACAGGTTTGACTCTTTACCCTCAATAAGAATGAGACATCTGCCTCAAAGACAAGCAGACCGGATCAAAGGATCAAAGAGCTGCTGTAGCATTAAATAATAATGATGAACTCTCATTGTGCGCTGTGTTTATGAAGCCTCAGTCTTGTTCAGGCAGATTGTCCTCAGATCTTCCCATGCCGTCCATCCCTCTTTCTATTCTCCGGTCCCGTCAGAAAGACATTACTTGGGTCTCTTTTGCTGAGTCGCATGTGGTGTTTTCCAAAACTCTAAACATTCAGACCAACAACTTTAGGATTTGTCTTTTGGAAACAACTTTATTATGTCTTTGAGAATGACCTGTGTGTAAGTTCAGCTCTTTAAATCATTGCTCACTTCTCCGCTGACCCGATCAGCCGTCTTCCTGCCGATTGAATCGTTTCATCTTTAGCGAAAATGGTCCATCCTTTGACATTTATGCAACAATCTGGGATCCTCTTGTCATACATTTATTCATTAATCTGCTCATTGGCTCTCTCATGAATACAAATGCAACTGTGACCTGCTTTACCTAACCCAAGACGTTTACAGGGATTTCGCCACAGCTTTTGATACCTGCTCCCCTCATGCATACACATCATATCAACAATAACCAAAGGGCCGGGCACGCTGATAACACGAGGCGGAATTGGACTTCCTCGGCTTGGCTTCGCTTTACTTTGCATGGTGCGGTTTTCATTTGCATAGATCAAAATACAATTTGATCCCATTCCGTTTCAAGGGGGAAATACAATATCACGCTATTTCTAAGACTCTGATGGCTGCTAGTTGAAAACACATATGCGCGTCAGAAAGACTTGTAATGTCTTAGATTTAATATAGATGCTGTTATGACGAAAGGCCGGGTCCTAAAATAAATGGGAGGGCCATTGTTTTGCAACCGAGTTTCTTTTGTTTGTCTTTTGCATGTGTATTAGCTTTCATGTTGATTTGGTTACTACTGTAGGACAAAACAAACAACACAAGGGAAAGTATTCCATATGAAACTTATACTAATGCAAAGCTTTACAAATGCATTGACAAAACAAATGGCATCACTGTTTTTTTTTTTATCTATCTATATCATCTGGATTTTGACACAGCTTGATTATAATTTATAAGCTTGCAATTCATTTTGATTCTGATTTTGATTAGATTTAATACTGATTATTTTGAATAAGAAAAATTTATTCATTCATTAATTTATTACTATTAGAACACAGATAATGGTCTGGATGGTGCTTATATAATCCACAGTTATTATATATGCATCTAAAAATCATTAGAGTAGTATGTAAAGATTATGTTCCATGAAGATATTTTATAAATTTCCTATCGTAAATATATCAAAACTTAATTTTTGAGTAGTAATATGCATTGCTAGGAACTTCATTTGGACAACTTTTAAGGTGATTTTCTTAATATTTAGATTTTTTTTGCACCCTCCAGATTTTCAAATTGTTGTATCTCGACCAAATATTTAATATTAATAATATTAATATTAAACATTTAATATAATATTATAATACATCATATATGATTTTGTGATTATATTTTTATTTTATTATTCCATTTGTCCTTAAGTATAATTGCAAAACAAAAAGTGACACAATTGTGAAATAATTCACTTTTAATAGTATTTTAAACTTTTAATATAATGTTTTAATTGTTAATGTAGTAATTGACCATTAATGTATAATAATTCTTGATGCATCTCTTGATTTTCCCCTCGATTGTCTGTTTATTTCATTGCACAGTCTTTTCTCTCTCATAATAACTAGGTCTCTTTCACCACGTTCAAACAGATTCAGTGTCTTAATTAGCACTATTTTCTCTTAGATTTCATCCTCGCTGAAGGCTACTTAACAATGATGTTTGGGTTCATGTGCATACCTTTGATCTGCCAAACAAAAAAATAGTGAAACCGCTTCACACTTGATGCTTCAACCCAACGGCAACAGGAAAAGCACAGCATACGAAAGAGAGCAGCTTTCCTCCATTAAGGTAAGAGCTGTGTCTTTGAACTGTCATTTGGCTGCATTATCTCTGATCATGTGTCACACACTTTTCCCAAATGGCCCACGTGGAGACCTTCAACCTCCCTGACCTCTCACACACCTCATTATTTAATCAGACATTCAAGCCAGGCAACAGGTGCCATCTTTGTAGAGTGACATTTGACCTTAGCACTAAAAACAACTCATGCTCTGCCATCCTCTTGTGAAAAAGAGTTGTGTGTTTAATTCTATTCAATGTATAAGTATTATATACTTGTATACTAATCATTAAAGAAATAAATATGAACTTAAAGAGAGTAGTTTTTAAAGATATTTTTGCTGTCTGACCCTGCATAGACATCAACACAACTACCACGTTCAAGGCCCAGAAAGGTAGTATGGACATCTAAAATAGTCCATGTGACATCAGTGGTTCAATCTTAATTTTGAAGCTACACTTTTAATAATAAAGGTGCTTCAAAGGTTCTTCACAGCGATGCCATAGAAGAACCTTTTGGTTTTCAATCCTGGTCCTGGGGACCCACTGCTCTGCACATTTAGTATGTATCCCTTATCTGACACACTCAGTTAAGTACATGGATCTCTCTCCTAATGAGCTGATGATCTGTATCAGGTGTGTTAAATAAGAGAGACACACAAAATGTGCAGAGCAGTGGGTCCCCAGGACCAGGATTGAAAACCACTGTTCTATGGCATCGTGAAGCACCTTTATTTTTAAGTGTACAGGAATACTTTTTGTGCGCAAAGACAACAAAAATATCGACTTTATTCAACAATGGGTTGGTAGATGAACCAAGGACAGAATTATAGCACTTAAAAGTGTTAGTTCAGCCAAAAATGAAAATTAGCCCATTATCACTCTCCAGGCATCCTAGGTGTACATGGATATATATGGATATATGGATATTAGATTCGTTCTTTCAGACGAATCTAATCAGAGTTATATTCAAAATTATCCTGGCATTTCCTGGCACTTTAGAATTGCATAGCTGGGTGTGTTTCTTCATCAGCTTAAAACAAGTCCAATAAAGTGCACCCATCTATAATAAAAAGTACCTCACATGGCTCCAAAGGGTTAATTAAGGTCTCCTGTAGAGAAAAATATCCATATTTAAAATGTAATAATCACTTTAATATAGCTTGTGCCAGCTGCTCTTTCATTAAAAGCCCTTTCTGGCAGATGACGAAGAACGTCAGCGTTGTGCATGTACCGGTTAATCTTGCACGAACCAACGTTTGTTTATAGGAGCAAGTTTCCTTACTTTAGCAAAGGAAAACCAGTCTCCTCTTGGCTTATATTGAAATCCTCTGTCATTTTTCTTTACAAATTCTCATTTTGTACATCTAATTTGTGACCATTATGGATATTTTTCTTACAAAAACACATTCGCTACTGAAGGCCTTTTATTCACCCTTTGGAGCAGTGTGAGGCACTTTTTTATTATGGATGGATGCACTTTATTGGACTTGTTTTGGACTGATGAAGAAAAACACCTGTCCATGCAATTCTAAAGCTTGGAAATGCCACGACATTTATTTTTATTTTTTTATATAACTCAGATTTGATTTGCTGAAAGTAGAAAGTCATGTAGGGTACAACAGGGCTAAAGGCACACCATAAGAAAAACATGTGCTTTTCACTGTGGCCAAAGAGTATGATTGCAGAAAAGTATATATGTTTGTCTTGGAGTTGTTTATTGTATAAATTGTTTAAAAAACTTATAAATGTATGAGGTGGCAAAAGGGGCCTTTTATCCCACACACAGGGTAAAAGGCACACAGTATTGATACAAATACTTTAGCTAAAATAATGTTTTTTTTGTTTTTTGTTTTTTTCCTAATGAGTTAATACTTGTTCAAAACAATCACTTTAGCAAAGTTTGTACTATTTTCTGCTTATTTTGATAAATGAAATAATGTTTGTTCAATAAATACTATCACTAAAGTATGTTAAAATAAAACATATACTTTTAAATACAGAAACAAAATAATTTTCAGATGTAAAGATCGGAACGCATTGAAGGAGATCCCAGTAATTTAAAATAGATTTACAGTAGTAACAATTAATGATATTTTATAATATGATATGATTTATAGATTGTTTGATGTATTTAAATATGATGGTTTCATTCTAAACATGGTGAATTATCTTTAAGATGGACATCCAACATAATATATGATATTTACCATCTGAATCTAACAATGTCAACAAATAGAAAAGTCAGCCTTCTATTAATGATAATGTTATTATTGTGCCAAAATTGCACATGCATCTTGAAAAGCCAACGTTTTGGAAAGTCCTACGGCACATTTTTCTGCCATCTAGTGGTTTACAGAAAAATAATATCAAAGGCACCTTAAAGGGATAGTTCACCCAAAAATGAAAATTTGATGTTTATCTGCTTACCCCCAATGCATCCAAGATGTAGGTTACTTTGTTTCCTCAGAAAAACACAAACGAAGATTTTTAACGAAAACCGGTGCAGTCTGCCAGCCTTATCATGGTAGTGGATGGGCACCAGACCTTTAAAAGTAAACAAAAACATGCACAGACAAATCCAAATTACACCCTATGGCTCGTGATGATACATTGATGTCCTAAGACATGAAACGATCGGTTTTTGTGAGAAACTGAACAGTATTTATATCATTTTTTACCTTTGATACACAGCCACGTCCAACTGTCATGTGCATCAGTCACGTCCATGGTCACGTCACATTAGCACGCGCTCTGGCGTAGAATACGCAAACGTCGTAAGGGGAAATCAGTGAAAAGTCCCGGATGAGTTTGCGCAAACTAACGTAATCTTTTAGCTTTAAATCGGTTTAAACAATCAGGATACGCGCAAGTAATTACCATTTTGAATAGCCGCTATACACACAATCTCTGTGCACTGTGTAAACAATGAGTGTCGTATACATGCGACAGATCGCTTCCGGCGTTTGCGTATTCTACGCTAGAGCGCGTGCTCATTTGACGTGACTGATGCCAAACTCGTGCACATTACAGATGGACGTGGCTGTGTATCAAAGGTAAAAAATGATATAAATACTGTTCAGTTTCTCACAAAAACCGATCGTTTCGTGTCTTAGGACATCAATGTATCATCACGAGCCGCGGGGTGTAATTTGGATTTGTCTGTGCATGTTTTTGTTTACTTTTAAAGGTCTGGTGCCCATCCACGTCAATGATAAGGCTGGCAGACTGCACCGGTTTTCGTTAAAAATCTTCGTTTGTGTTTTTATGAGGAAACAAAGTAACCTACATCTTGGATGCATTGGGGGTAAGCAGATAAACATCAAATTTTCATTTTTGGGTGAACTATCCCTTTAAGCCCCATCGTACCCTACACCTAGGATGCCTGGAAGGTGATATAAATACAAATTATGGGTTAATTTTCATTTTTAGGCAAACTAACCCTTTAAACACGAAACAAGTCTTATTTTCATGATATGTTCTCTTTAAAAATATGCTAATGCATAAAGTTATTACACACTCTAGTGCAGATTACAGCACATTTGTGGCCGTCTTATTCTCCATTTCAAGAAATTGTCTGTAAGTCTTTACTAAACTGATATTTTAACACCAAATGCTGAAATAAAAACACCTGCATTCGATATTGCGTTATTGCTATTGATTTAAGACGCATCTCTGTATGAGTTTAATAACGTCAGCCACAGAAATAAGGAATAAGAAGTCAATCAATCTTCATTACCGTGTAACGTTTTCATTATTGTTATTGTTTGGTCTTGAAATGAGATGGCTCAGTTTCTGGCTCTGGCTCAGTTTTGAACAGTTATGCTTGTTCTTCATGGGCCTGTATACTGCCCAGCTGTTTGCTCTCCAGCATTTTGAAGCCCCTCCTTCGGTTTCTGGCAACAAACATCACCTTTCTTGCGCTCTGTCTACTTCAGTGCGTCTAGTTGTTGACAGATGTCGTGTTATTCATGAATATTCGGCGCAGAGGCAGCGAGCCTGGCACTATAGACAAGCCTTTGATCCTCGTTTCAAAGAGGTGGCTGTCTGTGGCCCTGCCAGAGACGCCCCGTGACTCACTGTAGATTTGCCGCAGCGGCCTGTTTGTTTTAGACAAGCCGCAGAGCCCCGTTGCTCGCAGGGACGCGGAAAGAACGACAGCCACCTGCATTAGCGCCCACGCTGCAGTTCGGCGGTGAATATATTAGCCGTGGGACCGCAGCATGCCAGTAAGGTTCAATGCGTGTATGTATCAATTAAAATATTAGACGTATATTTGTGCTATTTGACAATAACGTCAACAATGCCATGCACATGCATGAATAAACATGCAGCCTGACTGCATTATCAAACACAAACGGTACAGTAATCTCTTCTCGATACAATGAGCACATCTCATGTTCCAATACGATTACGGGGTATGTGTTTCATTAAACTTTGACGTGTTGGCGAATCCGTGTCGCTTAATCTGTGGTGACATTCACCACACAAAAATAAAAAATGGTGAACTGTAAAACTGTAAAACAACCCATCTGTCTGGCCAACGTTACAGCCCTTGCATTTGCGGGTGGGTGTCTGCGGTGCTCTGTGACACTTTCCCATTAAAAACAATGAGAAGCCGCCATCTGCAGTCTGAGAAGCTACTCTGTGCCTACGGCCCCTCTCGACCCCACAAGAAAAAGAAAAAAACAAAACGCCCGGTAGTCCATTCATTGCCGGGATCTTTTCATCCTGTCTGCTCCTCCAGTGTCGCTAATGATATTGGTTTCTCTCATCGAGGCATTTGAGAGGCAACCCGGTCTCAGGCTCTCTTTTGTCATGGTGAAGGAATGGAGGGTATCCTCTTCCCATCTGCCTCTCTCAGAATGCACTAGAAGAGCGAGGACCTCGTTGGCACCCATCGATTCTCATAGTTCCTCACCTTTAGGTAGAGAACAATGGAGTTCTGAGCAGTCCTCAACAGCTAGGTTTCCATAGGCCAAAATAATTGCCTGAAGAGCAACGGAAAATATTTTGTGAGTGACACTCTTTAGTGGAGGAGGCTGAGATGTTTTTGTCAAAGTTATTTTAGATCTCACAGACTTTGTCTCATTCAGTGCATTCATCTGCTCACACTGGCTTTCAAAAGTTTGAAGGTTTTTGTTTGTTTTTGTTTTTTGAAAGCAGTGTTTTATGCTCACCAAGGCTGCATTTAATTTGACTGAAAATACTGTAAAAACAGTAAAAAAAAAAAAAAAAAAGTCTATATAATGCGGAACATTTATAGCATGCAATTTTACTGTATTTACTAGTTATTTCACCTTCAAAAGGTACTTATGTGAGCCTGGAACACAAAACCAAAACCAGTCAATTTTTGCTGAATAAAAAAGTTTTCCATTGATGGTATGGCAGGATAGGAAAACATTTAGGTCGAGACACAACTATTTGAAAATCTGGAATCTAAGGGTGCAACGAAATCAAAATAGTGAGAAAATTGCCTTTAAAGTTGTTCAAATGAAGTTCTTAGCAATGCATTTTACTAATCATAAATTAACTTTTTTATATATTTACGGTAGGACATTTATAAAATATCTTCATGGAACAAGATCTTTACTTAATATTCTAATGATTTTTGCCATAAAATTTATCATTGTGAGTCATTCAAAGTATATTTGACTGGTATTTAAGACTGGTTTTGTGCTCCAGGGTCACATGTTTTCACATTTTCAGTTTTCTTAAAGCCTTCAAAAAAATTGTCTCTTGGATGTTTATCCAAGTTCATCTTAATTCTTTAATTTAATGTCAGTTTTAAAGCCTGTACTTGAGGATAGTATTTGAAAACGTGTCTTGTATTAATTAACAATAGAATGTACAGGTTTCTGGCCTTTGTGTACTTTATCAGAGTTGATTAAAGTTATGAATTTAATTACCACAGATAATTGCTGGCAATATGTCAGAGATGTCTGAGGCAAGATTTACAGTTTTAAACTCGACATATTTCTGAACAAGCCAGCAAAAATCTATTATAATTGTGTCGCAATTATCCCCGCTCCCTCCAATTATGCCGACGTTGCCTAAGTTGGAGTAAAGTCTATTGTGATGGACAGCGGAAATAACTGTTAGACAAATGACAGCGCAGAATGATATTATACTTGTGTAGCTTTTGGACCACCTCGTGACTGTTCTCAGTGTGATTTATGGGCTCCGTCCAGATGTAATGCTTAAATCAAGACTGGAGATTGGAAGGAAATCGGCCTTCATTGAAACCTCTGTGGTCTGATTTCACAATTCCAACTCCGCTGACCCAGTTTGCCAGTGAGAAAAGCCATTAGTAGCCAGTCAGTGGAGCCCAAAGCAGATGCTTCTTATTGTTATCATCCTAACTATGAGCAAGAACACAGGGGCTTTTGGCAGGAACTTCTGTGCGCTCAGTAGAAAACAAAAAGAAAAAGGGCGGGAGAATAAAGCAAGCCAGAGACAGAGGAGGCTTGGGGCTTGAATGCAGTCTGTTGCCCTAGGCCATCTTTATGTGTTGTACAATGCTGACAGTTGGTTGCATTATTTAGCAAAAAAGAGCTTATTTGACTGAATAAACTTCAATAAAAGAAATTCGATTTAAAAGAACGATCAAATCCGCCACATGCTGTGCTATAATGACAATTTGCATAAAAATGAGTACTAGTTCTCGTTCTAGTACAAGACTAACCATGGCATTAAACCAAGCTTTGTTTACCTCATTAATAACAGTGTTCTACACAGACCTGTCATTACCTCATGCTAATCAGATGATGGATTCGCGTTCGCTAGCCTCAGTGTGCAGTAGCACCAGACACACGCACACACAAGTCTGGGATACAGTGATTAATGTTTCTTCCCCTGTTTGTGTATTCGTCTATTTAGGCATTTCCAGAGCAGACCTCAGGAAATGTTGATTAAGTACTGCAGGAGTATCTCTCTCTCTCTCTCTCTCTCTCTCTCTCTCTCTCTCTCTCTCTCTCTCTCTCTCTCTCTCTCATTTTCTCTCCATGAGAGTAACAGTCTCTTTGACCTCAGCCTGGTTCTTCTGTAAAACGCCACCGTCTAATTGGTGCTGGCAGGACACAGACTGTCCATGCTAACGATGGGGGCTAATTTAGCAGACGTATTAGCTCCGGGGTGACACGTCCAAAGTGTGCCAAACAAAAGAATGAAGAGCTAAAGCATCTGCAGTCAGACACCTGCTGCAGTCAGTTCATTCCTATGTCCGTCCAGTGGAGGACGTGTAGTATAGGGTTTAGCCTTTTAGCATGGACACGTGAGCCCCTGCTGGTTAATGCCTTACAATAGCTACAGGCTCTGCCGGAATTTGTTACAGCTAATCAAAAGGGCAAATTTTGTATGCAAAATTGTTAGGATGGAAATAGAAGGCTTACTGAAAATGCAAAGAATAGAACAATTTAAAGTAGATCTCAGTTACATCACTTGCAGCTGTGCGTGCATAGGTAAACGGGAGGTAAACGGGTAAAATCCATTGAATAAGATATATATATATATATATATATATATATATATATATGTGTGTGTGTGTGTGTGTGTGTGTGTGTGTGTGTGTGTGCCTTTTGCTGTCAAAATCGGAATGCAAATCATTTTTGTAGAATATTGTCATTAAAGATGCCATTTGAAGCTAAACGCAGATGTTTAAATGGACAGATTATGGATGAAAACTGCTATGATTACTCTACTTTTAAAGCATACATTTAAACAATAGGTCTATATAATATTAACATATGCTGTTTATCCCTGTTGAAAAAAAAAAAAAAAAAAAAAAAAACAGCATATGCTGGTTAAGTAGGTTTTAATGCTGGGATGCTGGTTTTGGCTGGTTAACGCTTGTCCTAACATAAAACAGCTAAGGACCAGCATAAACCAGCTAAGGACCAGCATAAACCAGCTAAAGACCAGCATAAACCAGCAAAGGACCAGCATAAACCAGCTAAGGATCAGTATAAACCAGCAAAGGACCAGCATAAACCAGCTAAGGACCAGCATAAACCAGCTAAGGACCAGCATAAACCAGCAAAGGACCAGCATAAACCAGCTAAGGATCAGTATAAACCAGCAAAGGACCAGCATAAACCAGCAAAGGGCCACCTTAAACCAGCTAAGGACCAGCATAAGCCAGCAAAGGGCCACAATAAACCAGCTAAGGACCAGCATAAGCCAGCAAAGGGCTACCATTAACCAGCTAAGGACCAGCTTAAACCAGCTAAAGACCAGCATAAATTAGCTAAGGACCAGCATAAACCACATAAGGACCAGCATAAGCCAGCAAAGGGCCACCATAAACCAGCTAAGGACCAGAATAAACCAGCTAAAGACCAGCATAAATTAGCTAAGGACCAGCATAAACCACCTAAGGACCAGCATAAGCCAGCAAAGGGCCACCATAAACCAGCTAAGGACCAGCATAAACCAGCAAAGGGCTACCATAAACCAGCTATGGACCAGCATAAACCAGCTAAAGACCAGCATAAATTAGCTAAGGACCAGCATAAACCACCTAAGGACCAGCATAAGCCAGCAAAGGGCCACCATAAACCAGCCAAGGACCAGCTTAAACCAGCAAAGGGCAACCATAAACCAGCTAAGGACCAGTATAAACCAGCAAAGGGCCACCATAAATCAGCTAAAGACCAGAATAAACCAGCTAAAGACCAGCAGAAACCAGCAAAGGACCAGCATTAACCAGCAAAGGGCCACCTTAAACCAGCTAAGGACCAGTATAAACCAGCAAAGGGCCACCATAAATCAGCTAAAGACCAGAATAAACCAGCTAAAGACCAGTATGAATGAGCTAAGGACCAGCATAAACCAGCTAAGGACCAACATAAGCCAGCAAATGGCCACCATAAACCAGCTAAGGACCAGAATAAACCAGCTAAAGACCAGCATAAATTAGCTAGGACCAGCATAAACCACATAAGGACCAGCATAAGCCAGCAAAGGGCCACCATAAACCAGCTAAGGACCAGCATAAACCAGCAAAGGGCTACCATTAACCAGCTAAGGACCAGCTTAAACCAGCTAAAGACCAGCATAAATTAGCTAAGGACCAGCATAAACCACATAAGGACCAGCATAAGCCAGCAAAGGGCCACCATAAACCAGCTAAGGACCAGAATAAACCAGCTAAAGACCAGCATAAATTAGCTAAGGGCCACCATAAACTAGCTAAGGACCAGCATAAATTAGCTAAGGACCAGCATAAACCAGCTAAGGACTAGCATAAGCCAGCAAAGGGCCACCATAAACCAGCTAAGGACCAGCATAAACCAGCAAAGGGCTACCATAAACCAGCTATGGACCAGCATAAACCAGCTAAAGACCAGCATAAATTAGCTATGGACCAGCATAAACCAGCTAAAGACCAGCAGAAACCAGCAAAGGACCAGCATTAACCAGCAAAGGGCCACCTTAAACCAGCTAAGGACCAGTATAAACCAGCAAAGGGCCACCATAAATCAGCTAAAGACCAGAATAAACCAGCTAAAGACCAGTATGAATGAGCTAAGGACCAGCATAAACCAGCTAAGGACCAACATAAGCCAGCAAATGGCCACCATAAACCAGCTAAGGACCAGAATAAACCAGCTAAAGACCAGCATAAATTAGCTAGGACCAGCATAAACCACATAAGGACCAGCATAAGCCAGCAAAGGGCCACCATAAACCAGCTAAGGACCAGCATAAACCAGCAAAGGGCTACCATTAACCAGCTAAGGACCAGCTTAAACCAGCTAAAGACCAGCATAAATTAGCTAAGGACCAGCATAAACCACATAAGGACCAGCATAAGCCAGCAAAGGGCCACCATAAACCAGCTAAGGACCAGAATAAACCAGCTAAAGACCAGCATAAATTAGCTAAGGACCAGCATAAACCACCTAAGGACCAGCATAAGCCAGCAAAGGGCCACCATAAACCAGCTAAGGACCAGCATAAACCAGCAAAGGGCTACCATAAACCAGCTATGGACCAGCATAAACCAGCTAAAGACCAGCATAAATTAGCTAAGGACCAGCATAAACCACCTAAGGACCAGCATAAGCCAGCAAAGGGCCACCATAAACCAGCCAAGGACCAGCTTAAACCAGCAAAGGGCAACCATAAACCAGCTATGGACCAGCATAAACCAGCTAAAGACCAGCATAAATTAGCTAAGGACCAGCATAAACCAGCAAAGGGCCACCATAAACTAGCTAAGGACCAGAATAAACCAGCTAAAGACCAGCATAAATTAGCTAAGGACCAGCATAAACCAGCAAAGGGCCACCATAAACTAGCTAAGGACCAGAATAAACCAGCTAAAGACCAGCATAAATTAGCTAAGGACCAGCATAAACTAGCCAAGGACCAGCATAAGCCAGCAAAGGGCCACCATAAACTAGCTAAGGACCAGAATAAACCAGCTAAAGACCAGCATCAATTAGCTAAGGACCAGCATAAACCAGCTAAGGACCAGCATAAGCAAGCAAAGGGCCACTTTAAACCAGCTAAGGACCAGCATAAACCAGAAAAGGACCAGCATAAACCAGCTAAAGACCAGCATAAACCAGCTAAAGACCAGCATAAACCAGAAAAGGACCAGCATAAACCAGCAAAGGGGCCACCATAAACTAGCTAAGGACCAGAATAAACCAGCTAAAGACCAGCATAAATTAGCTCAGGACCAGCATAAACCAGCTAAGGACTAGCATAAACCAGCAAAGGGCCACCTTAAACCAGCTAAGGACCAGAATAAACCAGCTAAAGACCAGCATAAATTAGCTAAGGACCAGAATAAACCAGCTAAAGACCAGCATAAATTAGCTAAGGACCAGCATAAACCAGCTAAGGACCAGCATAAGCCAGCAAAGGGCCACTTTAAACCAGCTAAGGACCAGCATAAACCAGAAAAGGACCAGCATAAACCAGCTAAAGACCAGCATAAACCAGAAAAGGACCAGCATAAACCAGCAAAGGGGCCACCATAAACTAGCTAAGGACCAGAATAAACCAGCTAAAGACCAGCATAAATTAGCTAAGGGCCACCATAAACTAGCTAAGGACCAGCATAAATTAGCTAAGGACCAGCATAAACCAACTAAGGACTAGCATAAACCAGCAAAGGGCCACCTTAAACCAGCTAAGGACCAGCATAAACTAGCCAAGGGCCACCATAAACTAGCTAAGGACCAGCATAAACCAGCTAAGGACCAGCATAAGCCAGCAAAGGGCCACTTTAAACCAGCTAAGGACCAGCATAAGCCAGCAAAGGGCCACTTTAAACCAGCTAAGGACCAGCATAAACCAGAAAAGGACCAGCATAAACCAGCTAAAGACCAGCATAAACCAGCAAAGGGGCCACCATAAACTAGCTAAGGACCAGAATAAACCAGCTAAAGACCAGCATAAATTAGCTAAGGACCAGCATAAACCAGCTAAGGACTAGCATAAACCAGCAAAGGGCCACCATAAACCAGCTAAGGACCAGAATAAACCAGCTAAAGACCAGCATAAATTAGCTAAGGACCAGCATAAACCAGCTAAGGACTAGCATAAACCAGCAAAGGGCCACCATAAACCAGCTAAGGACCAGAATAAACCAGCTAAAGACCAGCATAAATTAGCTAAGGACCAGCATAAACCAGCTAAGGACCAGCATAAACCAGCAAAGGGCCACTTTAAACCAGCTAAGGACCAGCATAAACCAGAAAAGGACCAGCATAAACCAGCTAAAGACCAGCATAAACCAGCTAAGGACCAGCATAAACCAGAAAAGGACCAGCATAAACCAGCAAAGGGGCCACCATAAACTAGCTAAGGACCAGAATAAACCAGCTAAAGACCAGCATAAATTAGCTAAGGACTAGCATAAACCAGCAAAGGGCCACCTTAAGCCAGCTAAGGACCAGCATAAACCAGCTAAGGACCAGCATAAACCAGCTAAGGACCAGCATAAACCAGAAAAGGACCATCTTAAACCAGCATACCAGCATCAAAGCCTACCTAACCAGTATACGCTGTTTTTTTTTAACAGGGATAGGGCACGTAGGGGATTTTTTTTAGCCCTACATTTACAGCATGAAACATTATTTAAACCTATTACTATTAACATTTTTATGTAACATTTATTTATTTTGTCTCGATTTAACTCAAAAATAGTGAGTTTTCTGCCTCCAGATAGGGTCCGCCCTTAAAAAAACCATCATCCCTGTTTCGGATCTGTAAGACTATCCCACTATCTAACGTCAATTTTGTTGAATAACAATGCTTATCGCTGGATGACAAGCTCTTGTAATATGCGGAGAGCATTTTGAAAATGACATCTAATCAATATAATTTATCTTTTTCAAATCTAACTATTTTGAACCGTATCTGTAATTCTCTAGCCGTATCTCTCATGGGTTTTCTGCAACCATGATGTGTGCACATCCCAAATGTGTACAAACCATAATTGGTCTATAGGGGAAGATGTTTAATTTTACCCATCTTTTTCCATAATAACCATTAAAATTTGTGTATTTTGACTAAATATATTTTTTTAAGCAGCAACACTACCATGAACCTGTGATACTTTTTTCAGGATTCTTTGATGAATAAAAAGAACAGCATTTATTCAAAATATAAATCTTTTATAACAAAATAAGTCTTTACTATCACTTTTTATCAGTTTAATATTTCCTTGATGAATAAAAGTATTAATTTATTTCAAAGAAATAAATAAAGAAAAATTACTCACCCCAAACCTTGAACAATAGTGTATATTGTTACAAAAGATTTTTATTACTGTACTTTTTACATTTTATTTATTACAGGTTTCAAAAAAGTATTGAGCAGCATAACTGTTTTCAACATTAATAATAAATCAGCATATTAGAATGATTTCTGAAGGATTATTTAATACTGATAACTGCAGTAATGACGCTGAAAATTTAGCATTGCATCATACAGTATGAATAAATTATATTTTAAAGTTTATTAAAATAGAAAAACACTATTTTAAATTGCAATAATATTTCACAATATTACATTTTGTTCTGTATTTTTAATCAAATAAATGCAGCCTTGATGAGCAGAAAAGTATACAAAAAAATGAAGTATACAGTAAGTCTCTGTAGACTAGAGAAGAATTTCTGCAGTCATGTGTCAATTGCTTCATGCTGTCTATCTGACCATTATCTTTTTTTTTTTTTTTTTTGGTCCAGCATCACATCTAACAATAGTTCTATTCAGCCTAGGCCTCAGATAATATTTTATATAATGACAGCCATTTTTTTGTGTGAAGGGAATTCAGTCTTTGAAAACAATTGAAAAGTAGCAAAATTTCTTAGAGCTGAGGGCTGATGAATAAAACATGAAATGGCAAAGGAACGTTATTTGGGTGAGAGTGTGAGGCTGAGAGAGAGAGAGAGATAGGCTTTTTTCTCTGCAGCAGTAGCTTTTCCTCTGGAAGTGCTGAGGGCGGCTTGTATAGAGCCAGAGGGCTCTGCCTTTGAAACCCCTAATGAAGATCTTCTGCTGACAGCAGCCCGCACAGAGTGGCATCTGTAGCCCACATGTAGCATTTTTAAAAGGCATGTAGAAATGAAAGCCTTACAAGCATCCCGAGCAGAGGGGACACAGACCAAAACACACAGGTACACACTCTGACAAATATAGGGGTTATTATTCTGAAAGACTGGCATTAGCTTTACAGCATTGGTCAAAGCTTTTCGATTTACAGCTGTGTAAATCAGCATCTAAGACGGCTTTCAACCTGAGGAAAATAATGAAACATAAATTAGCCATCAAAAGTGCCTATGTACTGTAAATCTATGCATCCTTAACAGGATAACCAAAAAAAGATGACATTTAGATAAAATAATTGCTCAAAAACAAACACAGTCGCACTGCGATGCATTAAAACAAAATCACTCCTATTACAGTTAATGAAGCTGTCTGCACTGAAATGTCCACTGTGGCATGTCAGCTGGCAGACGTACTGTTTCTATTTTTGCCGTGATGCACGACTAGTTCAGCCACTTCATTTCCTCACCCGTCTGAAGTAACATGTTTTTTGTTTTTTTTCTATGAATCTTTATGTTTTTATGCATTTAAGTGACTCCTTATATAACCGTTATATCAAAAGCTCAGTTTTTTAAAATCTTTTGCAGTTATATAAACTCAGTTGCAGCATTACTAACATTGAGCCTCATTCATGAAACATGAGCTTAATGAATTTTCATGTAATTCGTAAAGCCATTATGGTGTAAACTATAGAATTCAAATTTATACGAAAATTGTGTATTTTCATAATGCTAGCTGGTATGAAAGAAATGCTGCTTTCTGCTTCCTACCACATGTAAAAGGTGCACTGTTAAAAAAAAATGTGTTGAGTTAACTTAAAATTATTTGTTACCCTGCTTCCTTAAAATTTTAAGTTCAGTCAGCTCAAATAAGTTTACTCAACTTAAAATGTTAGGTTGTACTAAGAGACAACTTTGATATTTGAGTTGACTTAAAAAATTTGGTTCGTTAAACTTAAAAGTTGGGTAATTACATGGCTGCCTTAATAATTTTAAGTTGAATCAACTCAGATATCTAAGTTGTCACTTAGTACAACTTAACATTTTAAGTTGACTAAACTTTTTTGAGCTGACTGAACTTAAAATTTTAAGGCAGCCAGGTAACAAATTATGTTAAGTTGACTCAACAAATAGTTTTTTAAAGTGTGCGTAAAAAATTGATGAAGCCCATTTCTGCCACTGAATAAAAAATAAAATAGGTAATTGTAACTTTTTTCTGACTTTTTTAACATATAAACTCACAATTCTGATTTTTTTTAAGAATTGGAAGTTTATGTCTCACAGTTTTGACTTTATAACAATTGCAAGTTAAGTCAGAATTGTGAGATACAAACTCTAGATACAACAATTCTGAGAACATATCAGTCTTTATTTCCCTAAAAATTATAATAGTCATAACTCTTATATATAATTGCGAGTTTATACCTCGGAATTCTGAGAAAAAAATCATAATTGAATTGAATAATTGAATGTTTGCAGCAGGGATAAATACAACAGTATCTTTTTATTCAAAACATTAAAAAATGACTAGCAATAAAAATGAGCAATAAAAAGATAAATACAACAGTATCTTTTTATTCAAAACATAAAAAATGACAAAGATACTAAGGTTTGAAAATACCAAAAAAAAAAAAACAACTAGCAAAACGCAACAAAGACTGACAGAAAACAGGCTCATGGTGCATTCAAGTCATGTCGGATAGATTGTATTTACGAGTTGACTGCGCATGAACGCCACCACAAAGTCATTATTACGAGTGGGAAACTCAAAATTTTCTTTAAGCCCAGAGATTCTGAGTTGGGAGCGTGTCAGTGAGAAATCGTGTCGGATGCAATTGACGCAGCCATAGCTAATATAGATATGAAGCTTCTGAATTGACAGTAAATTTGTTGAAATTAATAATTTTTTTTTTTTTTTTTTTTTTTGCAATCTACAATGAAACAATATAAGTTACACAAACCAAATATTATATTATTGTACAATTATCATAGAATATTAAAAGATTCATAAATTGAATAAAAACAGAAAAAAGCAAAAACACAATGATGCACAATGAGTTTTTAAAAAAAGTTGAATTTTATGTAGAAAAGGTAAATCGCCATCTTGTTCCAACCAAAGTGACTTGAACGCACCTGATGTCATAATGACGACTTGTCAAATCGTAAGTAGGAACGTCCCAGGAGGATGCAGCATCAGTATACAAAAACAAACTAATGAAAATCAATGAGAAACGGGTGTGGTGAATTAACCCAACAATGAAGGTAACAAAAGCTAACAAAGGAAACAAAACAGGAACTGGTGATAAAACTCAAAGTCTAATGCAAACTCAGACCAAGAGGTAATCTACTGTGACAGCATTAAACATCAAATATATTTTAACTGGATTTGAACAGTTTGTTATTATGATGCAATACATCTTGTGAATCATCCCGAGTCACGTTACACTATCTAGGGGCTGTGTACAGACATGTAGTCTGGTTCACATCAATTTATCCAGCACATACATCACAGAAAGATTTATTGCCATTGCCATACCACACTGTATGAACAACCGAATTTCAAATGTTTCAAAAACATGTCCACTGCCGATAGGCCTATTTTATTTCCAAGGTAAGAGACAAAATTTTATGTAAACCTGTCAAAACAAGCATTAATCTCCTTTACAAAGGCAGAACAAGAACTCTCCCATATCCAAAACCTTGATGAAAAGCTAATGGTAGGCTTCAACATAGGTGGTTTATTTAAAGTTTGTGACATTATTTATAGACTAGCATCAGTTCTTCGTCAGTTCAAGTAAATAAGCACATGTGTTTAGCGGGTGGGTTTGTATGCACATATTGACTTGGGTTTTTTGGCCTAGAAGACTTTGAGTGTAAAATGAACACAGCTGGCTTGTGGACCGAACTCCCTTACAGGTGGGATGTATGGCCAACAATCACAGCACGGGTGTGAGAAATCAATAATACAGTGCTTTGCAAAAGTATATCATTTTTATTTTTTCACATTTTGTTTTGTTGCAGCATTATGTTAAACTGCTTTAAATTAGTTTTTCCCCACACCAATTAACACTCCATACACCATAATAATGACAAAGCAAAACCAGATTTGCAAATTTTACAAATTTATTAAAAATAAAACACTGAAATAAGTACATTGCATAAGTATTCATACCCTTAACTCAGTACATAGTTGAAACAACTTTACAGCCACAAATTGTTTTGGGTCTGATGTGACAAGCTTTGCACATCTGCATTTGGCAATTATCTGCCATTCTTTGCCTCACCTTTTCACCTCTCAAGCTCTGTCAGCTTGGATGGGGGCTGGCAGACATTTTCTAGAGTCCTAGTTGTTCCAATCGTCTTCCATTATGGAGAATGCTTCTGTCAACCATCAATGCAGCAGATTTTTTTCTGAACTCTTCCCTAGATCATCGCCTTAACGCAAGTCTGTCACTGAGCTCTACAGGCAGTTATCTTGACCTCAGGACTTGGTTTTTGCTCTGATATGCATTTTCAGCTGTTAGACCTTTTCTGAGAGGTGTGTGCCTTTCTAAATCATACTCATTCAAATGAATTTGCCACAGTTTAACTCCACTCCAAGTGTAGGAACATCTAGAAGCAATATGAATGCTCCTGAGCTAAATTTCGAGTGTCCCAGAAAAGGGTATGAATATTTATGCAACGGGATCTTTTCAGTTTTTTATTTCTAATAAATTTGCAAAGTTGTTACAAACCTGTTTTGTGCTTTGTCATTATGGTGTATGAGATGTAGATAGATGTGGAAAAAATGCTGCAACAAAGCAAAATGTGAAAAAAAAATGAAGGGGTATAAATACTTTTGCAAGGCACTGTATTTACTATTTTCATTTGACAGATTTTAATTAGAGATTGTTCAGTATTTAATTCCTGGAAACCAAGCCCACGACCTTGATATTGGCATCACCAGAGCTTAATAAAACACCGGCATATTCCTTAAATTGTTTGCACGTAGTACAGGACAGTCACAACGGAAAATGAATAGTCATTCAAGAGACCATCAGAACGTCCTATAAAATCCAGCCATATTATAGCATTTACGAGCACATTTCTGCATTGGACTGTGGCATCAGAAGGTCGACTTTTAATAGAGAAATATTTATGATTTTTTCCCCCCTACATTAGTCCCTACATGCTGTTTTATGAATAACAGACAATGTGTTGTGTCAAGAATCTCATTCTTTTTTGATTAAAAAGTCATCAGCTGCATTTTCATTCTGTTTCAAAAACAGGCAGAAACCACTGCAGGCCTCATTTGCGTTGCCATTTTTAAGGTAAATGATATTTTAATGACTTAATTATGTTTAGTAACAAGAGTAATGCAATTCCGTATTCAGTCAGTGACTAACCCCAATCTGTTTGCACTGAAAAGTGGCACTTTTTTTCCTTGTAAGCACTGCGTTTCTGTTTAGAGTTGATGTGTGTTGATTTATTGTTTAATTGTAATTTACACAGTGCTTGTGGGAGTAGGTGGATGTGTGAGTGTTCGTGTGGATGTGTATGTGAGAGGAGGTGAAAGGGAGAGTGAGAGATGGAGTGGGTGAAGTGTGTATATGCATGTGCATGACGTGTTCACATCTAAAATCTAGTGTAACTGAGACAATCGCTGTCTTTAATGTCACCAGGACAAATGCTTAATCAAGCTCTTTGATTTCTGTTACAGAGGCACAAATGTTCCACTCGCCTTATCACAGAACTGCTGCAGTCTGCTCAAATAGCGTGCAGTCGCTCTAAGTCTGTCATCTAATGGCCTCGACTGTGTAAAATGCAACACAGGGAAGGTAAATTTCAAATGGCGGGCATGAAGAGCAGGGGAAAGCAGTAGATGATGCCGATTTGGTTTGTATAATCTACCCATTGCTTTCAAAATGGCATTGAGTGTATCGCTAACGGTGTGACAAAACTTCTTTCTGCTGAGTGAGCGGTCGAAAATTGTCTAAATGAACTTTGAAGTCCATTAGAATAGTCCATTTAGATGACAATATTAGGAGAAAATAGGGATGTGAACAATTACTAATGTGTGAAATGGGCTAAGCCTATTTCTACTTGATTAAACCCATAAACATAGTGCTATTGGTATTAATTAAAGGAATAGTTCACCTAAAAATGAAAATTACCCCATGATTTACACACCTTCAAGCCATTACTTTCTTCTTTCAGACAAATATAATTAGAGTTATGTCCTGGCTCTTCCAAGCTTTATTATGGCGGTGAATGGCTGTTGAGATTTTGAAGTCCAATAAAGTGCATTCTTCCATCATAAGAAGTACTCCACATGGCTCCAGGGGGTTAATACAGGCCTTCTAAAGGGAATCAATGTGTTTGTCTAAAACATTATCAATGTTTAAAAGTTTAAGAAAGCATAGTGTAAGCTCCTCTGAGAAGTTACTTAGAAGTACAAAACAAGGATTTGTAAAGAAAATGGTCAATATAAAAAGGATTTCCATATAAGTAAAGAGAAGACTGGTTTTATTTTAGCTCTTGTGAGACTAGCATATTCTCACCAGAGTTTACTCTACAGCTACGTCATCTGCTGGAATAGCTAGAGATTACACTTTATAAAGTTTTAAATTATATTTTTTTTCTTACAAAAACACATCACTTCACTCCAGAAGGCCTTTATTAACTCTCCAAAGCTGTGTGGAGCAGCTTTTATGATGGATGGATGCACTTTATTGAACTATTGAATATCAACACCCATTCACACCCATCATAAAGCTTGGGACAGCCAGGAATTTTTTTTTTAATATGACTGCGATTGTATTTGTCTGAAAGTTGAAGTTATCATTTGAAGTTTATCAATTCCGATTCTTTTCGATTCCAATGTGATTAAAATATGATATCAAACATTTATTCTGTCTCAATATTGCAAAACATTTAGTTGCAGCTAATTACCATGAACAAAAATCAGCAGGCCAGATAAAAACTGGACTTGTTTAAGAGCTGCATTATTCTGTATAAAGTGAGTTTGTTTTTTAAATGGAGACTTTGGTTCTCTCAAGATTCTAAAGAAAAAAATGACTAAATAAATCACATGTAATTTATGAATGAATGATTCAATGACTCACTCAAAATGTACTTGTTTTGTTACTGTATGAACCTTTTCGCCACCTACTGGCGTAACAACTTAATAAATCTTTATTTGAAGTGTCAAATTACTTTCAAAAGGTGATTTTGCTGCTCTATTTTGATAGCTAACATGCAAATCAGAGTTAATAACCTAACTACAAACTTTTATTCCAGCACTTTTGTGATTATTTGAATGTTTGTGTGGTTGAAAAGACTGTGAAGCTGTTTCATTCATATACATGCCAGCTGCTCTCTTCAGGTCAGCAGCGGCGCAAACGTAGGTTTGAATGTTCAAACAGTCAATGATGTTATAATTCACTGCATGGACGTAATCTCACACATCAAAGGTTTATGAATGAAACCAATGAATCATTCCAATTTAGGAATAGAATCATGTTGGTGTTTAAATAATGTTTGCAACCTTTATCAATCTATTAAAATAAAGTGTTTTTTGCCATACCTCTGATCGTGAGTGTAGCCAAACTTTCGAGCACTTAGATTAGAGAGTAAGGTCCTGGCAGATTGCTAGGTCGGGTCCTCACAGATGAAAAAAAGAAAAAGATGAGCACAAAGAAATCATAAAAAATATTGCACTAAATCAAAAGTTCAAATGCTACAAATATGTTTTTATGCATATTAGTAATCCTAGAATGTGATCAAACAGTTTAAAATAGCTGGGCTAAGATATATAACCAATTTTATGACTGCAGAAATATGTTAATTAGGTATACACATTACTATAGTATACACAATTGCGACAGAATATAAAACAGTTTTTTTACACACTTTTCCAAAAAAATGTATTATTTCAAAGGGTTACTAATGACAAATGATTTGTATATTTTCATGTCTGGGAAAAATTTGTGATTAAACAGGATAAGTATCCAATTCTGGAATTGGAATCGTTGAGTAAATCATAGGGTCATTTTCATTTTTCAATAAAACCAGTTAATTTAGATGTTTTCATTTTTAACTCAAACTCAAAAATCATGCATTAATTCTTTGTGGTTTAGATGAAAAGCCATTGAATGAGGTCTAAATGTGCCTCTTTTCCATTCTGGTCACTTGTATAAACAAGAAATTCATATTAGCCTGTTAATATTTCTGCCAGAAAAGGCAAAGCAAAAAGACCAGAACTGCAACATAATTCTCTGTTCAGCTTCTCCATTTCAACTTTTGCCTCGAGGAAGCACACCGAAGCCATTCACTCTGATTCACTAATTGCTAGAGGTCCTTTTAAAGATTAAATAAGTGTTCATCGGTAAACATTACTTTATCCCATTAGATCTGTCTCCATGGCTCATTTCCATCATCATTCCTGTGGTACTACTACATTAACTTTGTTGGAATGCGCTGTCATTATCCGCATTCGGAGAATGAACCAAGAACTCAAATATGCCGCTGATGAATGGAAGAATTGTGAGTATTTTAATGGATGTCAAAGCTCATGGAGTCCAAGTATGAGACGGAGGTTAGGAAAAGGTGAGGGGGGCTGAGGGCACTTTCACTCATATTGAACACATAAAAATCTCATATGTGTCCTTGGGATATCGAGGAAGCAGAAGTTTGATGTTGCCAGTTCTGTAAACAGGAAGACACGGTCTTTCATAAATATAGAGCTAAAAAAAAGTAAATTCATTTTTGTAGTTTATGCACTTGGTATTCCTCCCAGGAGTCAGTCTTGTTCCCAGTGTTTCAATTCACCTTACAATGTGTGTGATTGAATACAGGCCCAGTTTAATGAAACGGCATGCTCCGGTTAAGAGTCCCAGAACCGGGTTGGTTCGGCAGACTCCTGTATTCAGCGTTGTAGCTGAGAAAACAGGAGTTACCTCCTTATCTTCCCGTTTCACTCTTTTTTTCTGCAGTCTCCCTTTTTTCCGCAGTCTGAGCTAGAGAGGCTTAATAATATCCCAGAGGCACGGATGAAACGCTCTCTCTCCACAGTGTCTGTTTACCAAAGAGAGTGTTTGAAGTTGAGCTCAAGATGTCTTCATTTCTCCACCAGAGGAATGTTCCAACGGGAAAGATTCGTTATTCAAATGGGGGGGTACAAGAAGAAATGATGAGGGGAAAGGAAAGAAATCAGCCAGTGTTTCCTAGATGTGCTATAAATATTCCTCAACCAGAGGATGTCGTGGTTGGAAGCATCTTTGTTTATACATATCAGAGAAAGCGTTGGAGGAACTAGCATCTCACGGCAGGATGGTTTAACATTAGCGTCCTATCAGTCTGAGTCTCCTACAGCTGTATTAGTCTGGCCATCATCATTAATTCATCGCACATTTCACTCTCTCAGGGCTTCCGTTCAAACATCTCCTTCATTTTAAGTCTGAATACAACGGTCAAATGTCAGATTTGCTCAACTTTTTGATAAAGTGACATTGCACATAAAATAACTTGATGGAGGAAGACAGAGCTAAAAAAAAAAACAAGTAATGAGTATGCATGAAATGTAACATGAACACATATCGAAAATGAAAATTAGGACATTAAAGTTCATTTCAATTAGGGTAACTGCATATGTAAATATTCAAATGCATAACAAGTTGAAAACATAGTATAGAATTGTTTGTTAATCTGTTCTTTTAAATGAATCACCTGGGAGGGAAAAATGCTTCATTGGAATTAATTAGACTTTCTAATTTCTAAACTAAAGAACCATTTAGGATGAACCGAATCACTAGAATCAACTGGATTTCCAATTTATGTTATGTAATGTTACATGTGTGAGAGAACTGTTTAGAATGAACCGATTCACTAATTGCTACAAGTGTAAGAAAAGAACCATTTAGGATGAACCAGTTCACTGGAGTGAATCGGATTTCTAATTCTACATGTGTGAGAAAGAACTGTTTAGGATGAACCGATTCATTAGAATTAATTGGATTTCTAATGTTACATGTGTGAGAGAACTGTTTAGGATGAAACTATTCACTAGAATGAATCGGATTTCTAATTCTACATGTGTGAGAAAGAACTGTTTAGGATGAAACGATTCACTAGAATGAATCAGATTTCTATTTCTACATGTGTGTGAGAGAGAACCATTTAGGATGAACCGATTCACTAGAATTAATTGAATTTCTAATTCTACATGTGTGAGAGAACTGTTTAGAATGAACCAATTCAATAGAATGAATCAGACTGATACAGTACATGTGTAAGAAAAGAACCATTTAGGATGAAACGATTCACTAGAATGAATCAGATTTCTAATTCTACATGTGTGTGAAAGAACTGTTTAGGATGAAACGATTCACTAGAATGAATCGGATTTCTAATTCTACATGTGTGAGAAAGAACTGTTTAGGATGAAACGATTCACTAGAATGAATCAGATTTCTAATTCTACATGTGTGTGAGAGAGCACCATTTAGGATGAACCGATTCACTAGAATGAATTGAATTTCTGATTCTACATGTGTGAGAGAACTGTTTAAGAATGAACCGATTCAATAGAATGAATCAGATTGCTACATGTCTGAGAAAAAAAACATTTAGGATGAACCAATTCACTAGAATAAATTGGATTTCTAATGTTACATGTGTGAGAGAACTGTTTAGATTGAATCGATTCACTAAAATGAATCAGATTGCTACATGTGTAAGAAAAGAACCATTTAGGATGAACTGATTCACTAGAATGAATCGGATTTCTAATTCTACATGTGTGAGAGAGAACTGTTTAGGATGAAATGATTTACTAGAATGAATCAAATTTCTAATTCTACATCTGAGAGAGAACCATTTATGATAAACTGATTCATTAGAATGTGTAAGAAAAGAACCATTTAGGATGAACTGATTCACTAGAATGAATCGGATTTATACATGTGTGAGAGAACTGTTTAGATTGAATCGATTCACTAAAATGAATCAGATTGCTACATGTGTAAGAAAAGAACCATTTAGGATGAACTGATTCACTAGAATGAATCGGATTTCTAATGTTACATGTGTGAGAGAACTGTTTAGATTGAATCGATTCACTAAAATGAATCAGATTGCTACATGTGTAAGAAAAGAACCATTTAGGATGAACTGATTCACTAGAATGAATCGGATTTCTAATTCTACATCTGAGAGAGAACCATTTATGATAAACTGATTCACTAGAATGGACTGGATTTCCAATGTGTGACAGAGCCGTTCAAGGTGAACCGATTCACTAATGAATTGGATATCTAACGCTACATGTGTGAAAGAGAACCATTCAAGATGAAAGGATTCACTAGAATGAACTGGATTTCTAACGCTATGTGTGTGAGTGACAACCATTTAGGATGAACCGATTCACAGTATGCTAGAGAGAATTTATGATTCACTATTATGAACGGAAATTTCTAACAAAACAAGAGAAAGGGCACCGTTTAGGATGAACCAGTTACAATTAGGCATTGAAAGCTACATGTGAGATAGAACTGTTTATAATGAACGGAATCATGAATCATGATGTTTCTAAACATCCACAGACAGAAAGAATGAATCAGACTTTCTATTTCTGCGTTTGAAAGACATAGAGCCGTTGTGTATTTCTTTAGTCACAAATAAGTAGCACTTGGTCACATTATAAGGCTTCTGTATTTGTTGGAAAAGTAGCTTGTTACCTATTTGAAAACTGCTTATAAAACAGCTGAGCTCACACTACTGATTTTAAGTTAGCAGTGTTAATTAATTCTGTTTGGTTTTATCTTTACTTGCTTAAGCTTGACAGATGGCTAAGCTTCAGTGCACCTTAGAAACAGTTTGTTTTCGATTTAATGAGCTTCTTTTTTTTCTCTAAGACTAAAAATGACACTCTAATGAAATGTTTAGTACTATCTATAATAATAATATTTGTAACATGAATTAATAATATTAGTAATGTTATTCCACCTTTTACAAAATAATTAGAAACAATCCAATCCACTGCACAGAATCACTCCCATTACTAAGAACCTTAGTGACAACCTTTATAGTTCATCCAGAAAACATGTGTAACCTTTTACAAAAAGACACATCCCATTCAGAGTATGCTGCAGCATAATGATTTAGTTATTTGTGTTGTCTGTGTATTCAGCGTACAGGAAGAGAGAGAACAACTGAGACTGAGCCATCGAGCGCCACGGTATCGGCCTTCTGTCCTGCGGCTGAACAGCTACTTATCAGGTCACATAAGCCACCCATTGATTCCCATTACTGAATCTTGTTATTGTTGGTTTGTATGGCTCAAGGGAGAGTTTACTGCTTGCCACTTAAATCAGTTGACTTACAGTGTTCCATTTGTGCTCATTAAGGCACGGGTCATTGAAGGGCAACATGCCTTCGTCACAGTTTGGGGAAAATAGATCATTTGACAGTCGATTTAAAGCACAACGGAGTGCCATTAACGTTCCTGTAAACATTTATGTTTCTATTAACAAAAAATACATCATTTGCATTTGGGGGTTTGGGGTTCGTTTGATGTGCACGCCAGTTATTATTACTTTTGGACGGAGGGAAATTCTGACCACGAGGTCTAGACTCATTTCCAAACCTGTCACGGAAGAAGCTGTAACATGTAGCAGCCCTTATACTGATAGCCAAAGGTCTGGTTTGTTAGACTATGTTCGGTTTACATAAGGCAGGTCTGTGACATCTCCTTTGAAATGTTGCAGGTTTCACCGATACTATATGTGATTTTTTTCTTTCTTCCAGGCAGATTTGAAAGACGGAGCAGAGAAAGATAATGCATTTACCAGAGTCTATTACACTGTACTTCTGATGGTTTGAACATCCTGTGACCTCGCTGTAAAGCGAGCTTCGCTTCTGACGGCAAAGATGAGTCTGGATCTGGATGCCGGTTCTATGTTGTCTGGCCTTGGAGGAGAAGAGAGGGTGGAGGCCGGGGTCATCATCATCGTCTGCCCTGGGCCTTCAGAGAGACACGATCACAGGCCTGGCAGCTCCTCTGACAGTACTGAAAAGCCTCTGATTGAAGATGCTCTGGAAGTGAGCGAGCCAGAGAGGGAGAGACAGACAGAGAGAGAGAAGGTGGAATATGGTCGGAGGGAATGAAACAAGCAGTCAAACTGTCAAGTGAGTCGTAAAATAGCTCCCACTTTGCCGAAGGACACTGCTCATCCTTTCCTGACAGCTCTCTTTCTCTTCCGCCCCTCCCTTTCTGTTTTTCCTCTCTTTGTAATCTCTTTTTGTCTTTTAACAAATCTTATAACAAATCTTAAACCTTATTTATCATTAAACAACTTTATATAAACTATGAACACACATACACTCACAAATAAACTGTATATATAGGGGAGATGATGGATTTGTCATATTTTTTTTTTTCTCCAGTGCATATTTCTCAGGTTTGTTTTCGAGAGACAGTTTCTATATAGACATATACCTAAAGTCTGGGCTGCAAAAAGTTTAACATTTCTACCATTAGTGCTCAGTAAAAAAGATAGGCAGCGGCTACTTGCACCAAGTGAAAACAGAATATTTCCTTGGCGAAAGATGCAATTTACATTAAGTGGAAATAAAATTTTCTTAACGATAGATGCTATTTACATTAAGTGCAAACAACAATGGGTTCTATTTACACTAAATGCAAATAGATATAGATTCTATTTACACTATATTGAAATAGCAGGATTTTCTGATATTTATAATACTTATTGCAAATAATCTGGACCTCAGTATTGTAGTACATTAAAACAGTATGCAATAATTACATACTGAGTGTAAATTATAGTTTTAATTCAATTTATTAAATGGTACTGCCTTATTGGGACAATAAGCCCTCCTTACACCCTAACCGACACTTTATTTTCAACTTTTCAATTATGTCCTTCATTTTTATTGAAAATAAATGCCTTTCCAATATGATATGAGATTTGAAAGGGATTTGAATCGGGATCGGTCGCGTTGAAAAGAGTGAAACGTGCGATTTAACCTCTGCGCCACTGGAGCTGACAATTGACAACCATCTTTTGTAGTGTATCCAAATCACACATTGAGTTAGTGTAAATAGCCTCTGCCAACAAGGTGCATAGTGCACCTTGTTGGCAGAGGCTATTTACACTAACTCAATGTACATAGTTGCACTTAGTGTAAATAGACAATTCGAAAAAGAAATGTTGGCCAGTAGTGCATGTTGTCACTCTATCTGGCTTAGAACCTGCTATTAAACATCCCATTATAGGGTTTTAAGCAAAATGCAAACATTAAGACAATTATGAAACTTTGCTTTGATCAACAACTATTATAATTAAAAATGGCATTGATAAAAAAAACACCCTTGAACTGAAAACAAAGGTGGATCAGAGGTAAACAAAAATGATCTAAATACTGTTCAATTTCTTGCACAAACCGATTGTTCTGTGTGTTAAGACCTCAATGTATCGTCACAAGCCGCTGGGTTTAATTTGGTTTAGTCTGTGTATGTTTTTTGACTCTCAAAGCCATAGGTCCCATTGACTGCCATTATATGACTGACAGACTGCAAAGGTTTGAGTTAAAAATCTTTGTGTTCTACTGAAGAAACAAAGTCACCTACATCTTGGATGCCCTGGGTGTAAGCAAATAAACATCAAATTTTCATTTTTGGGTGAATTATCCCTTTAATATCTGTAACATAACAGCTATAGCAAAAATATGATGAATTGAAATGACTGTTTTCTAAAAAAATATTCTAAAACTTTCTTGTTGGATTTTTGACTCCAGATATTTGGATATAGCATTTGTGACAGCTTCCTTTCCTCCGTCTCGCCATCATGACCTTTTGACCTAGGAAACTTTCAATACTGTCATACCTCCTCTGGCGCTCTTTTTTCCTTTACTTTCCCCACACATGGTCTCTGTTAAATCCCAAAGCTCTTCCGACTCTTCTCACTTACAGAATCAGTGTGATGTGTGAAATCCCAACATGATGCAACAGAAATATGATGAAACATCCCTGTAAATCTCTTACTCATTATTTCCCTTAATCTACAGCATTTTTAAGAACACAGATGAAAACATTATGTTAGTAATATTGGTATTGTAAAAATAATATTGCATGTATGGACAGATTTTTGCTTATTAAAATAAATATTAGATTATATATATTTTTTTCTGTAACACAGATATGACTCAAGTTTGATAAAGATGTGATTGCTCACATCTTATACCAATTATGGCGCCATTACATGTAAGATCATGTAAATCAAAATCCAGTTGCCGATTCTGAACACTGTATGCGTTTTTGTCAATGTTATTTTAGTATTATGTATATACAGTTGATGTCAAAAGTTTGCATCCCCTTTCATAATCTGCAAAATATTTTAACAAAAATATAAGAGGGATCATACAAAATGCATGTTGTTGCTTATTTAGTACAGATCTGAATAAGATATTTCACAATAAAGATGTTTACATATAGTCCGCAGGAGAAAATAATAGTTGCATTTATAAAAATCACCCCATTCAAAAGTTTACACCCCCTTAATTCTTAATACTGTGTTGTTACCTGAATGATCCACAGCTGTGTTTTTTTGTTTAGTGATAGTTGTTCATGAGTCCCTTGTTTATTCTGAACTGCCTGCTGTTTTTCAGGTCCCACAAATTATTTGGTTTTCCAGCATTTCCCTTTCCTACAATGATTATATGATTTTGAGATCCATCTTTTCACACTGAGGACAACTGAGGGACTCATATGCAACTATTACAGAAGGTTCAAACGCTCACTGATGCTCCAGAAAGAAAAACCATGCATTAAGAGCCAGAAGACAAAATAAGTTAAATTTACAAAAAAAAGTTTTCACCCTCTGGCTCTTAATGCATGGTTTTTCCTTCTGAAGCATCAGTGAGTGATTGAACCATTGGTAATAGTTGCATATGAGTCCCTCAGTTGTCATCAGTGTGAAAAGATGGATCTCAAAATCATGCAGTCATTGTTGGAAAGGGTTCAAACACAAAAAAATGCTGCAAAACCAAAGATTTGTGGGACCAGAAAGATTTTTCTCAAGAAAAGCAGGTAGTTTAACTGTTCAGGACAAACAAGGGACTAAACAAAAACAGCCGTGGATCATTCAGGTAACAACACAGTATTAAGAATCAAGTGTATGTAAACTTTTGAAAGGGGTCATTTTTATAAATTCAACTATTATTGTCTCTTGTGGACTATATGTAAACATCTTTTATGTGAAATATCTTGTATTTTTGTACATACATTTTGTATGATCCCTCTTATTTTGGTAAAATAATTAACGTTTTGCAGATTCTTAAAGGGGGGTGTAAACTTTTGACCTAAACTGTACTATTATATTTTACTACTGTTTTTACTACACATCTTTTTATTTTATTTTTCAGTTACTGAAATTATTTTTAATAGTTTTAGTTAATGATAACACTAATTTTTGTTCACAGTTTGGTGTCAAAGCAAAGCAAAAAAAATGCATGATTTCAAAATCTCATGCAGACATTTCACACCATTGTAACTGTAGCTTAATTCCTTTGTCAAACATTCTCAAACACCTTGCACAGTTCTTAAGTAAGAATATGTCTTCATTATAAAATAGTGATTCAGCAGAGATGCTTTACACAATTCAGCAGATACAGCTAAAACAGCCAGAAGGGGGTATAAAGAGCTGCAATTCAGCTGGGAAACTCTCTCTTCAAAACACCTCATACGCCATTATTTATTCAGAGCTCTTGTGATACATTGTGCAAGTCAACAGTGCACAGTGTTGGTCGGCCTGTTACCAGCTGATTAGATCTGGAGAACAGTTTGAGCTTTCCTCAAATAGTAAGTCCACATAAAGTTTTGGCCAGTGTAAACTTTACCAGAGTGATAGATATGAGTAAAAGGCAAAGTTCAAAAGAAAACTGATAAAAGATCATAAATAAATAATGGATCAAAAATGCATTATTTTTTCATGGCTTTATTCCCATCACCGCTCCTTTATTCTCCCAGTTGCGGTTTAGTGCAACTACGTCATTCCAAACCTGTATGTTGTTAATTTTTCCATTGAAAATCACATTTTCAATTCAGTGACCCTGTCGGTCGAGCTTCAGAAATTTAAAACACCAGAGAAGTGGTGCATACAACTCTAATCCTGTAAATAAAAGTCTTCTGAAGCTGTTGGATAGCCCTGAGAAAACAATCCAAATTTAAATCATAAATCTGAGGTAAAATGTACATCGTGGATCACATTTCAGTTTGATTTATTCAAATTGTCTGAACAAAAAAAGAAAAGCAAGCTCAGCGATTGAAGTTCCCATACAACGATCAACCCTCTTTCATCTGGTTACACAAATCAAACATCATCCTCTGCTGTACTTCAGCAAACACTTTGCCAAAAAAAAAAATAAATAAATAAAAAATAAAAAAAATATATATATAATAATAATGCGGTCAGTTGTCAGGAAGAACAGAAATTCACCAATGTCAAAATCATCTCTCAGCATCTCAATTTTGATCCAAAACAGTGAATGTCAATCCATCTTTGGAGATTTATTGACATCGCCGCGCCTTTGTTCTTTTAACAGGATTTTTTCAATACATGCACTCAAAGGCCTCGGAAAGCAAGCGGCCTCTGAGACTGAGGCGCCGTGGGATGAGCTGATTGATGGATGTGGGCATGCAGGGGGAATATAAATGCTGGCCTCTGATTCCTGCCTCCCCAGGGAGACGCAGGACTTTCCCTTTTATGACCGGGAGCTCGCAGTGATTCTTCTGCTGCCTGGAGAGACTCCTGACTGAGCCTCACAGATTAAACTGAGGAACAGGACACTAGGCAGACCAGATGTTCTTTGCTATGCGCTGGCAGATATAATACTTTTTTCTTCTCATTTTCCATCATCTAACACGCACTTAAATTTCATTTATATTAAAGATAGATATTGCTATCTTTATACATTATGATGCTCGTCATTACCTGCCCTTCATTCTCTAAAAAAAACGCAGTGACGTTCGTGTCTCACCTTTGTTCCTTTCCGTCAGTGCTGGATTTTTTTCACTTAGACTGCTGCTCTCTTGATAATGGCAAACTGTCTCTGTTCAGACAGTTCAGAGAGCTTCTTACGGAGCCGTGGGATTACTGTAACTTCACATTTTCTTGGACAATTTAATAAAAGACAGTTTATATCCACCGTCATATTCATGTGAAGGGGATTTATTTCTGAAATGAAATATTGTTGATGTGTAGAGCGGCTTACTCAAGAGGCTGAACGGGACTTTGAAATAGTGGTTTC
>NC_133373.1:2647970-2677887 GCF_049309525.1 Garra rufa | reverse complement strand
ATACTATATATGTTTGTGAGTAGAATACTGCTTTACAACAGGCCATAATAAAAAGTTAATATCATGTGACATTTTAGACAAAGACATTACCTTGAAAAGCACTCAATCTGTCAGTTTTTAGAGCAAACACAACTGACACCATATTGTGTCTCAGAAAAACCTAAAGAATTAGATGACTTAAAAATGATAAGTATTATCACAAATTCATGTATTTCTTTCTTCACTCGAAAAGAAAGGGAAGCAAATGGGCTGAAGGTCCAAAAAGGAGTTTCAGTGCAGCTTCAAATGGCTCTACATGATCCCATCCCAGAAATAAAGGTCTTATCTAGCGAAACGATTGGTCATTTAGTTTAATTTCCAAATGAATCAGCTTTTTTTAAACTAATTGGTTAAGTGAATAACTCAAGGACTCCTTTAAAAAGATAATCAATTGCTTTATTTATGAATATATCAGCATTTCTGAACAAATTGGCTGCATGAATAACTCAAAGACTCACTTCAAAAGGCAGTCACAAGTTCCATTCTGAACGAATCACTGCTTTAAAATAAAATGTTTAAATGACTCAGTGACTGACTCAAAGACAAAAGTTTTGTTTCAGAATGAATAGTGTTTTCTAATGGATCAGCTGGGTGAATGATTCAATTACTTATTCAATGGTCCCCTGATTTGTTACTAAATGGTTTCAAAGTGGTTCAGTGAATGAAATCCAAACCACAGTCAGTGCTCTCAGAACCCTGCTCAGCCAATCATTTTTGGGGACTGGACCGGAACTAACTGTTGTATAATTGCATTTAAATATAAAACATATATTAATTTAAATAGCCAGATTTTGAGGCTGATTATCAGCACAGCAAGTTATAAGCTACCACAGCATTGCAAAATATTTCAGTTAGGTTACAATCCTGCTTGCTACTGTAGCTCAGGGAGGGTTGCAGGAAGTGGTGTTTAGGGCAAGTAATAATTTTCCAATTTTAGAAGCCATTTGTTGTGTTTTCTCATAGGGCAACACATAACTTTTGCCTAGAGATTTGAGACAAGAGGCCAGTCCCTTCACAAAGCACTGAGAATAAATCAGGTTCTTTCTTCCTGAGGTTGGGTGATGATGATGGTATGCTGCACAGCTCCTCACATGTTTGGTCATGTAAATTTACAGCTGACGGCAGCAGTGCAGAGGGGAGAAAAGGTTATTCCACCCGTTGATTAATGGCCCATATCTGAGAAATCAATAAATGTAAATCAAAAGGAGAAAACTCTTTCTTCAGGACATCACTCAGTTCCCATCTGAGACTGAGCACACGCAGCTGGCTTCCACCCATGGACAGATACCTGTTCACATTCTGTCAATTCTCATTGGAGGATGAAAGGAGATTGATAGGCAGGAATTTAGGAATACCCACAGGACAGCATTGAAGACAGGTCTTGGAAGGAACAATTTTATCAATCAGTTCTCTGGGATGCTTGATTCTAATTGGTCAATCAAGTCACTCTGCAGTCTGATATTTCCTAACATTTGCCATCTTCCATGGCAATGATGTATAATCTGAATTAAACCAGCACTACTTTCATGTCTTTCATGCAAACACGACTGACACCATCTTGCGTCTCAGTTATCAGAAAACAGGATTAGTTGACTTCCAGAATAAACATTTCCTGATAATTTACTCATGTCATCCAAGATGTTCAAGATGTCTTTCTTTCTTCGAAGAAAGTCGAATAGAAATGAAAATTTTTGAAGAAAAATTCCAGGATTTTTCTCCATATAGTGAACTTCAATGGGAGCCAATGGGCTGAAGGTCCAAATAGCAATTTCAGTAAAGCTTCAAAAAAAAAAAAAAAAAACCATGCACACTGAAACAGAAGCTAGGATAGGTGTGGTATGTGTTGGGTATGGTTCATTATTAAATTTCCCCTTTATATAAATATAATTATATAACTACTATTGTGATTATATCATTATTATTTATTATTATTATTATTATTATTATTATTAATAGTGATATTACTGTTGCCGCCATTACAAAATATCATCACAAAATATTACCGTTACATCACAGTCTCTATTATTGTTATTACTACTACTATTATTATTATTATTATTGTTATTTTTACTATTAATATTATTGATATTACTGTTACCATCATCACAACATATTATTGTCATCACCATCTTTAGTATTATTGTTGTTATTATTATTATTATTATTATTATTATTATTATTATTATTATTATTATTACTGTTATTATTAATATTACTGTTACTGTCATCACAAAATATCATCATTATCATCATCGATTATTTCAAATTATGGTTATTTCTATTATTTCTAAACATGCTAATACTACTTATAACATTACTGTTTTTCAGATTGTCATTTTAGCTCATTTTCATTTATTATCATTGCTGTTTTTGTTGTTGGTATTGTTTTCTGTTTGTTGTATGTTTTTGCACTTCAAATAAAAATAAATAAATTAATTAATTAATTAAAAAAAGCTTCAAAGGCCTCGACACAATCCCAGCTGAGGAATAAGGGTCTTATCTAGCATAAATGCTCATTTTGCACTAGCTCTGCTTTGCGGGTTTCTTCAACTTCATGCATTACAGAATCATGTTGGAAAGGTCACATGTGGTTAGTTTTTCATCTGTGAACTCTGGTTCAAAAAGGAAGGGTTTTCATTTCCACCAACTTCAAAACTGTCTAACTCTTTTTTTTTTTTTTTTTTGTAAAGGGAGTTTGACTTTCTTTGCACGTTCGCTTTGTAAACACTGGGTCGGTACTTCCACCTACGTCACATGTGACCTTTCCATTGTGACTAATGCATCAAGCTAGTAAAAAATTTGCATTTATGGTTAAACTGTGAACAAATTTGTATTTTAAATTTTTTTTTTTTTAGAAAATTACCAATCGTTTTGCTACACAAGACCCTTATTCCTCGGCTAGGATCGTGTAGAGCCTTTTGAAGCTGCATTGAAACAGCATCTTTAGACCTTCAACTTGTTGGCTCCCATTGCAGTCCACTATATGGAAAAAAATCCTGAAATGTTTTCCTCAAAAACTTGAATTTCTTTTCAACTGAAGATAGACATGAACATCTTGGATGACATGGGGGTAAGTAAATATTCAGGAATATTCATAAATATTAATTTTTATTCTCTAAATGAACTGATGAACTTAAAAGCAAAAAACAAGTTAATAAAGTTACAAGTACATATCTACATATTGATGAAAAATATGACATATTAAGAGTCCATTTTTCCAAATTGTTATGACATTAAAGGTACCCATCTCGATTTATTAAAGAGCAGGTTGTATGATTTTAAAGTGTCCTAATATTGTGTTGAAGTCAGCAGGTTTAAATGCTTCTATGCTAAAAAAAACAAAAAAAAAAACAGCAATTTTCTCAGAATATACATAGTCATTTGTCAAAGATTTCGAAACAGTTAGTTCGAACCAGCATTGAGCATAATGTCTGTAAACCCCTCCCTTCCATAAGCCTACTCTGGTCTGATTGGTCAGCCGGCCAAGCCTGTTGTGATTGGCACAGAGTGGAGTACTTGAGCAAGTTAGCGAGCGCTACCATCTGTGTTGCCAAATCCACGGTTGATTTTGATGTTGCAGGTTAAAGCGACCACAATAATGTCATATTTGACCCCTGGAATGCAAATTTACCAGTGGAACCCCGACAAAAAGCATGTATTTTACACCCTGGAAAATAATTTTTAACGTAAGTAGCAATTGGGTGGATTTTATTGTGAAAACCTGGCAACCCTGAGCATCCACTTTTGCATAAAAAATAATACATTGCTCCAATCTGTTGTTAAAATAATGACATAAAACGTGTTGTTTAACACTTATGAAAGCGGATCGTGCCCACAGCTAAAGTTTAGCTGCTAAACTGTAATAATGGTGGATATGTTAGCCGACACATTCTTAGGAAATAGTGAGTTCACAGCGAATTATCAGAACTATTTCAGTAAGACAGTAATATGGTGGTTTACCTGGAAACCTAAAGCTGCACTAGGTATGCTTCACATATTAGCATATTATATTAGATATTTTAAGCACTCAGTTGAAAATGTACGCATAGCATATCAATTGTACTTACAGGTTGTGGTTTGGAGACACTTGTTAGTCCAAATAAAGAAGATTAGAAGCCAAAGAAGATTAAAGCCAATATTAGTGAGTCCTCTGTAAAATGATGAGTAACAAAAAGTTTGAATTGTATTGCTGTGGTATCGTAGAAAAAAAATATATTTTAACCACTGATTCTTCACATCATCATCTTTTAGCCAATGAAAACAAAACAAACTTGCTTTCGCAGCACAGAACAAAGCTTCTTCTCAACATGCACTTTTTTGATTATCAACTTTGCAGACTGTTTACATTGAAGGAAAACCCATATGACCTGCTCTTTAATTCAAATAACAGCCATAACTTAAGCAACAAAGTAAACTGTCCTTCATACAGAATATCCAACAGTTCTGTATGAAATGGTTGTTTTCAGAGCCAGTGCACCTTGCATTAACTCACATCCAATGAGTTCAATGCAGTGAGATTTCCATTGACCGCACAGTGACACTTAATCATAGCATCAGCTGTGTTTTCGTAATAGAGGTCACTGTCATTCTCTCGCAGGTGACGGCTGGGTCAAGTTCAAGGATGAGGAGGATGTCACCGCTATGAAGAGCGTGATTAATAGTTAGAGTAAAGTCTGTGTCAGCACCCCCTACAGTTGTCTCTGGGTACTCCACACATCTGTTCCTGCTCAGAGATGCCAGGGTCATGTTTACAGACGAGATATCATCAAGCCGACTGGCTCAGGAAGGAGTTGATGAATAGTTGTGTGGCTGTTTGTGACAGTGCCCCTGCTGGCCAGGGCTTGGTGTTTATGGGTGGTGAAGAGACCTCAAACTGTGTAACCATGGGGACCTAGAGACACTAGGTCATGATAAATGTGTTTAGGGACTCAGCGTGTATTTGTGTGTGTAGGCTGATGTCTGTTTCTGTGTGTGTTTTAATGTGTCTGAGAGAGCAAATGGATGGGATTGTGTTTGTGTGTGTGTGCGCGCGCGCATTCCGGGATGTAACTTCCCTACAGGCCTTGTTTTCCATCATCATAATCTAGGCTTAAACTCCCACACAAGCACACAGAGACAAACACAGGCTACAACAGCATGCAGTGGAGCTTTGTCCTGACCAAGAGGTCAACTAGGCAAGATTTGGCTGGTTAGCATGGTCTTATTACCCCTGCTGGTAGATGCCATTACTGCAGAATTATAAAAGGGACAGTTCATCCAAAAATAAAAGGTCTGTCATTAATTGCTCACCCTCATTTCGTTCCAAACCCATAAGACAGGGTTCCCACACCTTGGTTAACTTCAAATTCAAGGACCTTTCAAGGACTTTCCAGGTCCAATACCCTCAAATTAAAAGACTTATTGTGGGGACACATTTCAAGTGAGAGCAAGGTTACATCGTGTTACCTTATAAGATACATTGTTACAGTTCTCATGTGTCAAACACAACTATGCAAAAAAGCTAATTTTTTTGCATTTATTTTTGGCCATATGACAGGGATCTGATATTCTATTTGTCGTAAATGCATGTACATAACATAAATCAAGCAAGCTAGTATGCATAGGCCATGAAGTGTTGGCGAAATAACACATTTGTGGACAGGAATAATATGGAATTTTTCCTGAAAATTTCTCGCACAAAATAAATTCAAGCACTTTCAAGGACCTGTATCTGTGTATGTTCATTTTCAAAAACTTTCCAGGGCCTTGAAATTTTTTTTTTTCAGATTCACAAACTTTCAAGGATTTCAAGGATCCGTGGGAACCCTGGTAAGACCAACCCAGAGTCATTGGAAATACGTGCCTCTGCATTTGCATTTCTGCAAAACTGTAATTATGTACCTTACTGTACGTTTTGTGGCAGTTTCAAAGTGAAATGTCCAAAGAGTGGTGCTAAAACACATGCCCAATACGTGACCTTGGCAAGTTTTTATTACATTGGTACAGGCACGTATTGCTGCGTTTTTATTTCGCTACTTGAGATATATATATATTAGTGGTGGGCCGTTATCGGCGTTAACGTGCTGCGTTAACGTGAGACTCTTATCGGGCGAAAAAAAAAATATCGCCGTTAATCTATTCTCAAAGTTGGGTTTGGGAGCTGGGTCTAAACTCCCAACGTAAGCTATGATGACTTTCACTTTGATATTTTAGCGCGGATGACGTATACCTAGTCGAATTGCACTGTAGGGGGCGAGAACGAGTCTTCAACTTCTGTGAAATTACCACATCAAATGAGACGTGCAAACATGAAGTTATGAAGCCGCTTCAGGGCAGGTGCGTGCGTTGTTTGACCCTTTTTACTGGGGCACGTGCCCCAGTGAAAATCTGCTGTGCCCCAGTAAAATCTCAAGTTTGAGTTATAATTTACTTTGATAATCCCAAAATAAAGACATTAAACTATATGCAATAACTGAATTGACGCTTCTAAAAGCAACGCAGTTTAACCGAAGCACGGAGAAATCCATGCCCGTGCGCGTCTGTGTATTTACCGGCAATGCGCACGTCGTGCAGCCTTTTGCGCAGAAGTACTTGGTTACACAAGTTTGTATAGGTAATTATGTTGTAAATGCAATTGTCAAGCAGTTTGTGATGCATTTTGGAAACATGAGATGAGCGCCTGGTCTAATGCGCCACCTGGCCCGTTCTCGAAGACTTACTTTTAGTCATTATTTGGGTAGCACACATATTCTGAATGCCTTCATCAGAATTCAAATTAGCCATTTTAATCTAGATTAATCTAGATTAATTCCAAGATTTAATCTAGATTAATCTAGATTAAAAAAATTAATCTATGCCCACCCCTAATATATATATATTTTTATTTATTTTTTTGGCGGGGGGTGGGTTTTTTAAAGAACAACATTTATTCAAAATATAAATATTTTCTGACAATATGTCTTTGCTATCACTTTTTATCCATTTAACACATCCTTGGTGAATAAAAGTATTAATTTCTTTCAAAAAAAAAAGAAAGAATAAAAATGTATTGACCCCAAACTTTTAGATGGTAGTTTATATTGTTACAAAAGATTTCGATTTTAAATAAACGCTGTTCTTTTCAACATTTTTCTTGTTAAAAAATCCTGGGAAAAAAAGTCACAGGTTCCAAATATTAAAATATTTATCATATTAAAATGATTTAAGCATATTAAAATTATCTCTGAAGGCTCATGTGACACTGAAGACTTCAGTAATGATGCTGAAAATTTAGCTTCGTATCACAGGAATGAATTACATTTTAAAATATATTCACACAGAAAACTGTTATTTTAAATTGAAATAATATTTCACAATATTACAGTTTTCTTTTTCTGTATTTTTGCTCAAATAAATGCAACCTTGATGAGCATAGGAAACGTCTTTAAAAATCATTAAAAATCCCAAACTTTTGAGCAGCAGTGTACGTGACGACATTGTTCAAAAGTATCAATTTTCAAATCGCTCAGGATGTTAAAATTGTTTTGAAGCCATAATATAATATTCTGCAACAGTAACTGTGTGAAAATTAGTCTTCATTTTAAAAACTCTGTGTGTAAATCATATTTTGTGTGAAAAGGAATAAAAGTTATACTGCCTCTAGTGTTCAACTGGAAACCGTGACATCAGCGATTTAACTTTAATTTTATAAGGCCATGAGAATAATTTTTCTGCACAACGAAAACAAAAATAACGACTTTATTCAAAAATGTCACGTTCACAACAGTACCATGACTCATGCATTGTTATTTTTGTTTTCTTTGAAAAAATTGCTAACTTTTTTCCTTTTGCGGGGTCTCAGAAGGTTATAGGCCTCTTTGGTCGCAACCATGCATGGAGCTAGACTGGCTGAGTACACACCGTTGTACAAATGTTTGGACAGACAACAAGAGAAATACAGAAGGGACATTTTTAATCTTTCTTCAGTAAACATATGAAAGCATGCATGTTTGCGTACGTGTGCCAGAGTTATGACTATTCAACTGGGGGCCGCTGACAAGCTTTGCTGATTTCCACATAAATACTTCATAATAGTTGGAGTGGTTTAACATATTCATGAAGCGTGCATTACTTTGGTGGATCTCTATGCCTTATTTCTCTTGAGGGTCTCATTAGAGTAAACAGATATGAGTAAAAGGTTTATGTGAATGCTGTACAAGCATACACTTACATCCCACTTTCCCTAGAGAGGGAAACACGGCATTCAGCTCTCAATGCATAGGTGAGTCATGATAATTTCATGACGGCAAATTAAGGGACTATTGTACTGTAATTGCTCAAGAAGTAATTTGTGACTAACCAAGAGTTAGCTTCTTGATAAAGACTATTATTTTCTTCTCTTATTGTACCTGATGTATAAAGAAAAAAGTTTCATAAAAATGTACTTTCTATAACGCTTTTCTTTTGTATCCACACAGGAGCCACCAAAATCATAACCTAGTTTTCATAACTGTATCATATTTTCATGGATAAAATAAAACTTACCCTACATTATACACCCATGTATATAGTTGTTCCATTGCTATTTTGGAATTATGTGCAGTATGTCATATTTATTAATTATTTAAATTATGTTTTAATATTTACATTTAATTTTTAGTTTAAGTTTTAGTAATTTTGTTTTGTGCTTTTGTCATTTTTTTCTTTTCTTTTTAGGTTTATTTTTTTATGAAAGCCTTTTATCTCGCAATTCAGACTTTATTTTAATTAGAATTCTCACAAAAACTCAGAACTGTGAGTTATAAAGTCAGAATTGCTGGATATAATCTTACAATTGCAAGAAATATTTAAATATTTTTCTCGCAATTGCAAATTTGTATCTCGCAATTCTGCCTTTTTTTTTTCAGAATTGTGAAATATATTGTGAGTTATAAAGTCCAGCTCTGAGGAGAAAAATAAAGTGATTTGTTCACAGAATTGTGAGTTTATATCTCACAATTCTGACTTTATTTCTTAGAATTGCGAGTTTGTATCATGCAATTCTGAGAAAAAGCAATAACCTTTTTTACTTTTTATTCAGTGGCGGAAACAGGCTTCCATAACTTATTTTAGCCAACTGTCACATTACAGATATTAAAAGCATTCTGAATGTTTTTCTCCAACCAGATCTCATACATTTTTGACGAGGTGGCTTAATTGGTACAATTTTTTTTTTTTTTTTTTTTTAAATTTGTTACACTACCATTGAGAAATTTTAACCAAAGTATGTTATATACTTCTCATTAAGACCCTAAAGAATCATATCAACTTGTAGAAAATGGGCATCCGATGACCCCTTTAAGGACCACACCTAACCCCATCCCTAAACTTGAACGTCAGAAATCATACAAGTGCAGCTGTACAAATTTGTACGAACTAGCCACCTTGTAAAATACGTAAGAAATGGATGTGAGATAGCATTATTTCCTGTTGTCTTTTAGCCCTCTGTAAACACAATAAATGCTGTCGTTTTGTTCTGACGTGTCTTCCCTCATTTTAATACAATCCTAAAGATGAAAAACACACAAAGGGAGCAAAATGGCATAACTGATCAATAATGTCATGTTAAGAGATACTCGATCTGATCCGAACTGGAAGCGAGATTGCCTTGAGAAAAATTAACAGGGAGAAAAGTGGTGGGTCATTTGATATTTGCTTATCCGCTCTAAAACATCTCACAACCAATCAACCAATGCTGTGAGTTTTGGACAGGGCTAAAGATGTACCATTACCACTTTTTCCAGAACGAGTCTGATACTGATACTTTAATTTTTGGCACTTGCCGATATCAATACTGATACTTTTCATTTTGGTACTTGCAGATATCACTATCGATACTTTTAATTTTGGTACTTGTCGATACCGATACCTTTGGTTTTGGTACTAGCCGATATCAATACCGATACTTTTAATTTAGGTGCTTGTCGATACTGATATCTTTGGTTTTGGTACTTGCCGATATCAATACCGATACTTTTAATTTTGGTACTTGTAGATAACGATACCTTTGGTTTCGGTACTTGCCAATATCAATACCGATACTTTTAATTTTGGTACTTGTCGATAGCGATACCTTTGGTTTTGGTACTTGCCGATATCAATACCGATACTTTTAATTTTGGTACTTGTCGATAGCGATACCTTTGGTTTTGGTACTTGCCGATATCAATACCGATATTTTTAATTTAGGTGCTTGTCGATACTGATATCTTTGGTTTTGGTACTTGCCGATATCAATACCGATACTTTTAAATTTGGTACTTGTAGATAACGATACCTTTGGTTTCGGTACTTGCCGATATCAATACCGATACTTTTAATTTTGGTACTCGTCGATACCGATATATTTGGTTTTGGTACTTGCCGATGTCAATACTGATATTTTTTCGTAGTAGTGTGGCTCTACGAATTAGTACGAACTAGCCACCTCGTAAAATACATTTGAATTGGCTGTGAGATAGCGTTGTTTTTTCCTGTTGTCTTTTAGCTCTCTGTGAACACAATAATTGCTGTCGTTTTGTTCTGACGTGTCTTCCCTCATTTTAATACAAGCCTAAAGATGAAAAACACACAAACGGAGCCAAATGGCATAACTGATCAATAATGTCATGTTAAGAGATACTCAGAGCGATCTGATCCGAACTGGAAGCGAGATTGCCTTGAGAAAAATCAACAGCGAGAAAAGTGGTGGGTCATTTGATATTTGCTTATCCGCTCTCAAACATCTCGCCATGTTCTCTGAGGATCTCCGTGTGTGTACACGAGTGTGTGTGGGAATCAACCGCCTTTCAGTCATTCGGGTTTGACTCTGAAACACTGGGTCATGCTATCCCGTTAGTTGTCTCCTTGGCAACAATGGCTGTGCAATACTTAATAAATATATTTTTAAAGATGTGGGGTGTGTAAGAGAGAGAGAGCATGCTTAAACATGAAATCAATATTCTCCTTGGCAGAGGAGTTTATCCACACCACTGTTTGTAGTGGCGGAGGGGTCACAGGGACACCCACTCACACATCCATCATGAAGGAGCTGAACAGCCAGATGAGGAGAGAAGGGGAGAGAGAGAGAGATAGTGTGTGTTCAGAGGAGGTGAACGAGTGCAGTAGTGGGTGAGGAGGAGGAGGAGGAGGAATGTGTTAAACAGGAGCTCAGATACTCCTCGTGCAGCTGGTCTTGTCACTGTTAGCGGGAGCTGTCTCCGACTGGATGGACTGAACTAAATTGGGATTTTTATGATGACATGATAATACTGAAATGAGAACATTACCACTATGGCCTAAGGGGGTCTATAATACCTGGGACCTATCCGTTAGCATGTTCATTCATCTCAATGGCAGTTGGTCAGCTGACGCTGGACCCTCAGGATGTGTGTGATTTGAAATCTGACATTTCTGTTCATGGGAAGTTTTTAAAGCCATTCACTGAAGTTTTACATACGTTGTGGCTAATTATGGAGTTGCAGGAAAATTATATCAAGACAGTGTTTATTAGCTGATAACACAACAATGTGCACTGTGCATATAATTTAGAAGAAAAAAAGAACAAATAAAAACAATCTGTCACTGGAAAACATAATATAATATAGCAGAAAATGCGACAAAACGTGTTAGAATTTTCTGTTTTATTTTTGGTATGTATTAAACAAATATATTAAAACAAATGTCCAGCTTCTTAATGCAATAAAACTGGCAAATCAATGATTTAAATATAATTTAAGACATCATCTGAAATTACATATTCACAAACTAAAAAATAAATAAATAATACTTTCATTGTACATTGTGTAATTTATTTTCTTATTTTATATTTATTTATTTATTTATTTAATTATATTATAAATATTTATTTAAATATTTCTTATTTTTTAAATGGAATAGTCTTAGTTCTATGGAAGCCAATTTTTAACAAACAAGAAAAAAAAAATCATGCTTTGGTAAATATAATTATGACATAAAATGTCACATACTAAACATAACATATAATGACATTAAAATAATGACATGTCAAAATTATGAAAATTTTTACTTGTCATAATGACTTTTTATGTCATATATAACTTATGTAATAAGTCTTATAATTATGATTTACCAAAGATATTTTTTTTCTTATGTAAATTACGCTTCCATATAATTCCAAGAAATGTGTGAACATTTGTATATTTGTTTTATTTCCAGTATATTTGAGTGTCCTGACTAGCACATTGGATCAACCAATAGTGTGAGTTTTGGACTAGACTAGGAATGCACCACTTTTTCCAAAACAAGTCAGATATGTATTTATTTTTGGTACTTGTCAATATCAATACCGATACTTTTAATTTTGGTACTGGCCGATACCAATACTGATACCTTTGGGTTTGGCACTTGCTGATATCGCTATAGATACTGATGCTTTTAATTTTGGTACTTGTTGATACCAATAACTTTCCTTTTGGTACTTGCTGATATCAGTACTGATGCTTTTAATTTTGGTACTTGCCAATATTAATATCAATACTGATGCTTTTATTTTTGGTACTTGTCGATACCGATACCTTTGGTTTTGGTACTTGCCGATATTAATACAGATACTTTTGATTTTGGTACTTGCCGATATAGATACTGATACTTTTGGTTTTGGTACTTACCGATATCAATATCAATACTTTTATTTTTGGTACTTGTCGATACTGATACCCTTGGTTTTGGTACTTGCCGATAACAATAACGATACTTTTAATTTTGGTACTTGCCGATATCAATACGTTTGTTTTTGGTTCTTGTTGATATCAATACCAATACTTTTAGTTTTGGTACTTGTCGATGTCAGCACCGATACCTTTGGTTTTGGTACTTGCCAATATCGATACAATACTTTTAATTGGTACTTTTTAATACCGATACGTTTGGTTTTGGTACTGATATCAATACTGATAGCTTTTTTATTGCAATGTTTAAAAAATACTGGGTATGGAACCCAGTATATTTGTTTTATTTTCACTGTTCATCCCTACATATGAGACAATCTGTTTGGTCAACCAGCAGCAGACAGGGGAGTGTGTTATTATTACCTTTTATTTCGGCAAACCTTTTATCTTTATATTTCCAGTTCTGTCTGGTGACACTACCAGCACAAAAATTACACACTTCACCTTTAGAGCAAATAAAGATAAATCTTATAAACATTGGTCAGATAAATAGCTTAACACCTAATGTTCCTGTCTGGTGAGGATTATTTCTCTGTCCTCATGGTCACTGTAGGGCTCTGTCTCTGTTTTAAAGCCAGATCATACAGTGCTGGGCAATGTCAAGCAGACGTCGGAGGGGTGGGAGGTTGACGTTAATCATTGTGAGATTGCCGGGTAGATAGCGCTGTGACTAATTTCTGTCTTAGCTGGGAGAGTGATTAATGTTGGGAGCTCAGGTTGCAGGAGATAAGCTTCAGCCTTCTGTGAGGCTGCTTGGGAGGATAAAACAGACCACACTTATCAAGGGCATGATGGGAAAGTTAGGGGGCTCTAGAGAGTTTTGATGCATATGGTCATCAGCAGATATGATCAGCCAGTCAGTGGAGTAATCCATTAAGCCTAACCCCAACTATAGACACCCTGACACTGGAATTTGAGGAACAATAGAGTGTCATGTTGAGTGATTCGCAGGAAATTCAACTGCATAAAGCACAGACTCTATAGATTCATGTTTACAAATTTGCTCAGAGCAAGTTGGACTGATAGTGTTAAGACTGACATGAGCTTTTGGAACGTTTGCAAATGTTAACTCAGCATCACTGTAAACCCTGAGTTATCTTGTGCCATGTATCACTCTGTTTAATCTTTACTCAAGGTTAGTAATGGGTGGCCATGCTACAAGTTTTTACTGTACATTTGTTAACCCTGTATTTGTACAGGTCAATGACAATGATCAGATAAACCAACAGAATCAGATGGCAATTTGTAACATTTTAACATTTTGTCGAATTGTTGAAAATCTCATTTGTATGTCATTTATATTAAAGCTGCACGATTCTGGATAAACTGAGAATATTTTTTTTGTTCACGATTCTCCCTCAATTTCTGATCTAAGCAAAATAAAATATGAATTACCTCCTTTTATTTGAAAATGTTCTATTTGAATGAATGACTTTTTAAAAAAATAGTTTGAATGAATGATTCAATGACTCACTCATGAATACTTCGCTTGTTCCATTACTGAATGAATAAGCGTTTTTTGAACAAATCTCTTGAATAAATGATTCAATGACAAATGAACGTAAATTACTTTCAAAAGATGATTTGCTCTATTTTGATCGCTACCATAGACAGCGGCAGTGTCGAACAAAGATATGTTCCGATATGACTTTGTAAAAAGTTTAATAAACACAGGCGAATCGTTACTTTTAACAATTAATCACGCAGCTCTAGTGTACATAAAAAACTGTTTTCAACTAAAAACAGAAACTTTTTATGCATTTGGCCATTCATTTACACAACAATGGTGTTTTGGGTGTTTTTGAATTTGTTTTTGAAAATGATACCATTATTATTTCTATGAAAATTACAAAAACTAATTTGTGTGAAAACTGAATGTGTGAAAACTGTCACATCATATGCATCAACATTACGTGTTCAGTCTATAGATATGTGCATGGGCATGTAGTGTTTTTACGAAGTGATATCGCCAACTACTGGCCTGGCATACATAATACAGTATTTTTAGTTGTTTTTGCTGATCTGTGAAAACAGGGATTGTTTTGAGTTTTGTTTTTGTTTTAGTACCTGTGCGCTTGCATTTAGTTTCATGTGGGGTTAAAGGGGACTAAATCTTGATGAGGTCAATTGCATTCACATGTGCTTTGCTAATGACCAACACAGTGAGCTGAAGTTTTAGTTTGCCTGTAGCGTTAAAAAAAAAAAATCATGTTCTATTAGTAGATTTATGCTGTTCAGATGGATATGCTTCTCCTTAGTTCAACGTTTCACCACTCTTCTGGCTTCATTAGTTGTGGTTTGTAAAATCATGTTCTCACGTCGTCTTTAGTCAGCTCTCATCAGAAGTGACCATCCCTTTGGTTGTTCTTTTTGTCTCTCGTTATATAATTACTTTAAACCAATGCCACACAACGCTTCACTTAGCGAGCTCCGCACCAGCTACATACTGACATCTGATGGTTAAACAGGGTAAATTAATTTGTTTTGCTTTCACTTTTCTCTCTCTCTCTCTCTCTCTCTCTCTCTCTCTCTCTCTCTCTCTCTCTCTCTTTCTCTGTCCCTCACACACATTCCCTACTTTTTGTTCCCGCTACGGTTGGACAGAAGCTGAGCTATCCAGAAGGAGGGGCAGCATCAGATTCCACTGCTGAATGTGCCTCAATATGATGGGAAAAGGAAGGCACATGTGGTTTTGTGATGGGACTGTGCTGAGATTCTTTCTTTCCCATGTCATGAGGCTGAACAGTGAGCCAGTTTTGACAGATCTCCTGCTGCAACGGTAAACAGTTTTACCCAACCGCAGCTCTCAGCTCAAGATGGGCCGGCACAAGAAGCTCATCACAGCCATCTGTACCGCATTCAAAAAGACAAGTGTTGCAAAACTAATTGTTTTACAGACAGCAAACACGAGAGAAGTTTAAGTTAGCATAGAGTGTCATGCTCTGATTGTGGTTTGTGTCTTGTATTTGCAGTCATGTCTGTGTACTCAAAAAGTTTGGTTTGCAAATTGCACAATACCATCAGTCACATACGCCACACTACAGAACTTTTTATGATTAATATCTTTAAAAAATTATGAAGTAGTTTTGAATTTCAGTCAAAATGATTAACTACCAAGTCATAATTATGACAAAGTCATATCACATGCTAAACATAAATTTTATATTTATGAGATGAAAGTTTAAATCACAAGATACCCTTGTCTTAATTATGAGATAAAAGTTGAAATAATGACAACATGTCAAAATTATGAAAATTTTCACTTGTCATAATGACATTTTATGTCATAATATAACTTATGTAAAAAGTCTCTTAATTATGATTTACCAAAGATTACTTTTTTCTTATTTAAATTACATTTCCATATAATTCCAAGACATGTGTAAACACTTGTATACACTTGTGTTTTTCCAGAACTAATCTGATACTGATACTTTTATTTTTGGCACTTGCTGATATCAATATCAATACTTTTAATTTTGGTACTTGTCGATATCAGTTTTGATACTTTTAATTTTGGTACTTGCAGATATCCAAACTAATACCTTTTGTTTTGGTACTTGCCGATACCGATGTTGATACCGATACTGATACTTTTAATTTTGGTACTTGCAGATATCCAAACTAATAGCTTTGGTTTTGGTACTTGCCGATATCGATGTTGATACAGATACTGATACTTTTAATTTTGGTACTTGCAGATATCCATACTAATAGCTTTGGTTTTGGTACTTGCCGATATCGATATTGATACCGATACTGATACTTTTTTTTTTTTTTTACTCGTCGATAGTGATACCTTTGGTTTTGGTACTTGCCAATATCAACACTTATACTTTTAATTTTGGTACTTGCCGACATCAATATCTGTACTTTTAATTTTGGTGCTTGCCCTGAGCAAATTTGTAAACATGAATCTATAGAGTCTGTGCTTATTTTTTTCTTATTTTGTGTATACATTCAAAAATACATGTGAATATTTTAAAATAAAAGTGGTCCTACAATTTTCAGATATATCTGATTGTATACATTTACATTTTTTTATTTAGATGATACAAAAAAAAATATTTAGACATTTTATATTATTTTTATGATATGCTTTATTGAAAAACTGAGATTTTTTTTGTCTTGAATAACTGTAAAATAGATGTTAAATTATGCAAACAACAGTACATTTTAAATGTTTTAATTGTGCAAAAAAGCATGGTTTCTAATATTAACAAAATCTTTGACAAAAGCCATTTGATTGCTTTGTGTAAAAAACAGACCAAAATATACACTTCAAGAAATTCTAGGTTAAAAACAACCCATTGCTAGGTGAAATATGGACAAACCCAGTCACTGGGTTGTTTTGACCGAGCGGTTGAGTTAAATGTTTAACCCAACCTTCTGGGTAGTTCTAATTAATTTAACTATTGTTTAAAAATGAAACCAAAAGTGTTGCAAATTAAAAATGAGGCATAATTACTAGAGGCATTTATTGATAAACAATTTTTTTTTAAAAAATGCTTATTATTTAATTATTCTTTATTCAACTTATTAATAAATGTTCATTTATTGAACATATTAATAAATGTAAATTTCCAACCTATTTCGGGTTCATTTTAAGCAACAATTACAGTAATTTTTAAGCAATAGTTGAGTTAAATGAAACTACCAGAAGGTTGGGTTAAACATTCACCCAAAATATTGTTCTGGACACATGTTATTCTGTTTATCTTTCTTGTCTTGTAAAACACCAGACAAGACCTTCAGGACTTAAGCAGCTAGACAAACATCAAATTAATGACAATTAACTGGGATCAAGCAGTCTGTCTTGGGTGTCTGTCAAACGTTAAATCTTCTAATTAGACCCAGCATGCTCCCTTCACTCACATGGAAGTCTGTAACTATGCCACCGCACACCCAATTATTTTAAATCTCAACCAGCTCCTCCTGAGCAAAAGCTCTCAGGGTCTATGAGAACAGATAACACAGTTAAAGACACCCACAGTAGCCAGCTCAGCAGCCACGTGGCCCAGCCTCTGCCTCACTGCCCCGGGGCATCTGCTATGCTGGCCCCGACTCCTCCAGGCTCTGGGAGAGCTGCCTAAAATAAGATGTCAAGGGATTGTAGAAGCGGCTGTCAGTATTCCCAGAGTCTGTATACCGTCGGGATGACTCGGTGGATTAGACGAGGCTATCTTTTATTTACCAAAGTAAACAGCATGGACAGTTATCGGTGATACCGGGTGTAGTTTGTAGAAACATGAGGGAATGTGACACCTTGGGAAACTTCCTGCAGATTTGCAATGCTGCAGGGTGAGGAACATTTACTTGAACAGTTCTGTTGACATGTTGACACAGTTGATGTCAATCAGGAATGACATTAATGATAGTAGTCAGCCTAATGATTTACTCGCTGAGAAATACTGTCGTTTCAAAGTGCAATGCTCAGTGTGTCATCAATCATCCACAGAGTTTCTGTTGCCACAACTTTGGATTCTTATGTAATGCGATACACACCTGTATCGCTCATATAAGATTTTCTTAGAGAGCTGTCTTATCCTCTGTGGACATCTCTATAGACCCAAGTCAAATAAAACCTCTAAAATCCAGCTCTAGCCTCATGCTGAATGAAGCCCTGAGGCAGTGGAATAAGATACTGCACAGCTTCATTAATAGCTCCAACACTTTTGCTTCGCTACCACTTCATCATATGTGAAGTGCTACTGAAGTTGGGGAAAAAATAAAAAATTAATTCAATTCCATTTAATTCATGAGTTGGAACTGAATTGGCAATATGCCTCTCTTAAGCATGCAGTAATAGTATAAGTAAGCAAAAAAGGTATGAATAAGGTACGAGAGGCCATGCTGTATTGTGAATAAGTCATGGCTGAAAGGTTCTGTTAGGCACGAGGCAAAGCACCGCAGGAGTTTGCAAGCATAATTACAGTGTGAATTGGTGGACATCCGGTACTATACCTGAAACAGAGAACTAATAAATATAGTAACATTTCCTCCGCAGTTCAGACACACAGACAATTTCTGGTTCTCCCATACGAGAAGAGTTTCTTTGACAGCGGGAAGGACGTGGCCTCAAAATTAAAGTTGAATGACGCAGCATAACGTCAGCAGGGGTCACTCATAATTCATAACATAAATAATAAAGTTAATTTTGCTGAAATACATAATGCATGGAACAGTTTTAAGCCTGTGATGCACAGAATCGTTGGCTGAAGTCGTCATAGCCATGCTTTGGTCATGAATAAATCAGAATTGACTAATCAGAATCAAGGACTGGAACTTTTTTTTGCCACTTTATAGGCCTCGAACGATTAAATACACACACTTGTATGTGTCAAAATGCCTTTCTTTGGACGTATCCTTGTTAACACAGTAATTTACATCTTTAGTGAAAGCAGAAAACACGTGTGAGAAAGAAAACACGTGTAATAACATATTGGATCTAGGCAGCTCTTAAAGTGACAGCAGTCTAATATTCCTGCCATCTGTCATTCATGTTAATCAAACAACAAAATCGAGAAAATCTTATGGCTAAAAGGTGCTGTTAGGCATGAGGCAAAGCATGGCACGAGTTTGCAAGCATAGTTACAGTGTGAATTGGTCGACATACAATACTATACCTGAAACAGAAAACTAATAAATATAGCAACATTTCCTCTGCACTTCAGACACACAATGTTTCTCCCATACGAGAAGGGTTTCTTTGACAGCGGGAAGGACGTGGCCTCAAAATTAAAGTTGAATGAAGCAGCATAACACCAGCAGGGGTCACTTATAATTTATAACATTAATAATAAACTGTTAATTTAAAAAAAATACATTATACATGGAACAGTTTTAAGCCCGTGATGCACAGAAATGTTGGCTGAAGCCGTCATAGCCATGCTTTTGTCGTGAATATATCAGAATTGACTAATCAGAATCAAGGACTGGAACTTTTTTTGACACTTTATAGGCCTTGAACGATTAAATACACACACTTGTATGTGTCAAAATGCCTTTCTTTGGACATATCCTTGTTAACACAGTAATTTACAACTCAAGTGAAAGCAGAAAACACGTGTAAGAAAGAAAACATGTGTAATAGTATATTGGATACAGGCAGCTCTTAAAGTGACAGCAGTCTAATATTCCCTCCGTCTGTCATTCATGTTAATCAAACAACAAAAGCGAGAAAATCTCTCACTGCTCTTGACTATATCACTTTAATAAGAAGAAATATCTATTTAATTTACACAGTGAAGAATATGCAGTGTTTTTATATATTTGATTACTTTATACAATGTATATAACATTTATTTTTTATTTGTTCTATTACTACTCACGCTAGTATTAGTTTTTTTGTGATACTGACACTAAAGACAGAGAATTATGAAATTTCTATAAAAATGTTAATTTCATGTGATATATATATAGTTACCATGAAATAAAATGACTCATATCAGATTTTGATTATATTGGCAAACGCTATTATAATGTTAGAAAAGGCTTCTAAAAAATATACTGTGGTTTCCAAAAAATAAAAATAAAAATATATCAGCACAACTGTTTTCAACACTGTTTCACAGGAATAAATTATTTTAAACTGTAATAACATTTGTGACCCTGAACCACAAAAACCAGTCTTAAGTAGCATGGGTATATTTGTAGCAATGGCCAAAATTACACTGTATGTGTTAAAATGATTTCTTTTATGCCAAAAATCATAAGGATATTAAGTAAAGATCATGTTCCATGAAGACATTTTGTAAATTTCCTACTGTAAATATATCAAAACTTAATTTTTGATTAGTAATGTGCATTGCTAAGAACTTCATTTGGACAATTTTAAAAGGCGATTTTCTAAATTTTTAGATTTTTTTTGCACCCTCAGATTCCAGATTTTCTATTCGTTGTATCTCGGCCAATTGTTGTCCTATCCCAACAAACCATATATCAATGGAAAGCTTTCAGATGATGTATAAATTTCAAAAATGACCCTTATGACTGGTTTTGTGGTCCAGGGTCACATTTTACAAATTTGCTGTTTTTACTGTATTTTTGATCAATTAAATGCAGCATTGGTAAACAATTAATACACCTTTTAAAAACATTAAAAATCTTACTGACTGCAAACTTTTAACAGTAGTGTTTTTTATTATTTATTTTATATACTCCTACTGCATGTCAATGTACATTTTTATTTCACCTAAGGAACCTAGGAGAAGCATCCGAGACAAAGATAATTAAATGAAGCATAACTAAGAAATTCCATTAAGTCTCCTGAGCAACGAAAGAGGAGCTAAACAATAAATTTTACAGAGTGCGCTTTGCTTAAGTCAGCGGAGACAAGATAATCACTGTCTGCAGGGTCAGTTTCCAGAAAATATGGGCGGGCTGACCAAGACGAACCCTGTCCAAGGTGAAGACTAGTTCTCAGGTGAGCATTTTAGAGCAGGTAAACCAATAACAACACAGAATAGATAGGTTCATAGGGAAGAACGCAAAGCCGTTTTTTATTACACACTACAGCAGCCGCTCCCCCGGGCAAAACTAAACTCTCACACTGTTGTCACATACATCTTGTTTTATTGAGACAGTTATTTTCAAAGCACCAGCTCCTGACGTATACCTCAAGGATGCAGGCAATTATGTGAAGTGAAATGAGAGATCATGAGCAATAAATTGCAACTCCCGCACTCGGCGCCTCAACTCTCAGAGCGGAGTTTGTTTTAGAGTACTACAGCCGTATGCTTTCAGAGTCGAATTAAACATTAAAGAACCAATGAGATTAGCAGACTCGCATTTCATTTTCCAGCTCCGAATGTGAACCAAACCGAAGCCATTTCAAGTTAGTGCCCCGAGGGAGCGAGAACAAACTAACCCAACAGCAGTGGATGCGGGACACATTAGCTCACTCTTTTTGCCAATACACAACGCTCACACTTAATTGATTACTTGATACGCCGTAATTGATTGTGAGTCTTGGAAATCAAAAGGCTATAAGGCAGAATGTGTGGAGGCGAGGGATTCAGATTAAGGGATGGCAGTACGGGCATCTGCCCTGAATAAGGATGACTCTTATCCTGATTGCTTTTGAGTTGCAAATTATATTCGAGGAATCTGGAAATTCTTCCAGCATTGTTGGAATGGCATTACCTCTGTCTACGGATATGCTGTTAGGCGCAGATATGATAGAAATTATGCCGATATAAAGCCGACGGGAGGGTCCAAGTGGGAGGGTTGCTTGAACAATTTGTCATTTAAAGCAACAGACCCATTAATCAGCCATTTCTCCGTGTGTGTTCACACCGAGAGTTACTTTCCCATAGGGAGGTGAGATGGAGGAGACACAGAGACGACAGATGGGGAAAAAACATGCAAAGAGCTTAAATCATTCGGTCGCCATCAAAATCCAGCTACCTTATGCTACAGATGAGGGATAAAAAAAGAAGGATTATGCACTCGCTGATTAGATCTTAGTCACTTTGTTCTTGCCGATAACACGTTATTATTATTATCAGGGACATCTTTTCACTGCTGATGGAATAAAAGTGAAAAAGGAGAGAGGAAAACAACGCCCAGGTGACATTGAAAGTTGCGGCTGGCTCTTAAATCGTAGCCCCCCCACCCCTTCGTTCTGACTACGACGGCTTGTTGTAAATATTTTAGCGCACTAAAGCTATCACAGCAGAATAAGCCATTAATCACATAGAGGCTTGTTTGCTTGGAGACCCTTTTCTTTGTGGCCTATAATCCACAGTCTGAATGAGTTCTCAAAGGAGCTTCTATGAAGTTGTTTTCAATTACAAAGCCATTTAAGTGGCTGAGAATGAAGAGGACCAAGCTGAATCTTCCCCTGTTTTCTTTACAAATTAAACACGCTCTAATCCTCTCAGCTATTTGCCTTTGCCCTTGGATTTAATTTGCAGAAATTTCAAATTGCTAATTCCTAAAGAAAAAAGAAAAAAGACAGACTCTACTACTTTCCCTGTGATTCTCAAAGCAAAAGAAAGTTGTTCGCTTCGCACGTCCTCTCCGTCTGCTGCCCTATTTTCCACCGTCGCTGCTTTTTAACTTTTTTCCAAAGAAGCAGTCACAGCCAAAAGGTGAGGGGCTCTGGGTATAATGATATCAAAGCTTGCACAGAAAGTGACTTCATTGAAGTGAAGCCTGATTTGGGTGAATCTGAGGTCAGGCCCTGGGCCCTGTCAAATGCAGAAGGCACTTGATGCTGTCAGTGTCACTCAATAATTCAGAGTCCATCCTGAGGGAAGGCTGACCCTATATATCTTCTCCCACACTGTAGCAGCCTGATATTCACCTCTTGTCGGACCCCTCACAGCCAGGCAGGACACAAGCCCTGCGGTGCAATCTTTGAATTAACTAGAGGTGACCACTGGTCAAACTGCAATGTGCAAAGGAAGATGAGGACATTCCTGTCATTGCTATTAGGGGACAAATGTAACATGGGGCAATTCTTTAACGGATGAGTTCACTCTTAAATGAAAATTTCCTGATAATTTACTCACCCCAGTCTCATCCAAGATGTTCATGTCTTTCTTTCTTTAGTCGAAAAGTAATTAAGGCTTTTGAGGAAAATGTATAATGGACTTCAATGGGGATCAACAGGTTGAATTGCAGTTTCAATGCAGCTTCAAAAGGCTCTACATTATATACCTTTTAACCACAAATGCTCGTCTTATGCCTAAACCTTGATGTTTGTGGGCACCCAACACAAGCACGTTCCTTGAATTATATGACACAGTCAGCCAACAGAGCTGCTTTTAACAATACTGTTCTGAAGTACTATGTATATTTACACCCAGTGATAAGGCTGTGTAAAATCACAATGGTTGTCATGGGGAGCATAAATGTTCTGACCTGTGGATTTAAGGTGACCTTTGTCTGGAGGAGCATCTTCTACCCTTCTGTCTCACATTCCTCTGGGCAGCTGTAAAGCTCACATTAACTGCACGGCTATTATTTCAGCTCTCACCGGGAAAATAAAGCCAGTGGCTGTATGGATGCCATTTTGAGGCTCATTTTAACGCTTGATTAAAAGCTTTTTAAAGCCCACACTCCCTCATAAAAAAAGTCGACCACCGGTGGATGCAAAAGTACAAGACGTGACCGCTATTATCGGTGATTCATTTGGGCAAATTTTGTGCTTGGAGTTGTTGCAAGCTGCAAATATCCAGGAAAATATATAGCCGTGTGAACAGCTTTTCTAGCATGCTCAGTGTATCTCAACACAATGCAATTCATGAGCTTAAACATAAACTTGCTTTTCGTTTTCATTTACGGTTTCTTTACAAAGCCTGTCATCGCCTCCCGTCTGAACTCTCCAGGAAGAAAACCACGTCCTCTTTGCCTTCCGAGCACCTCAGTCATGGTCTCCGAGCTTCTTTCCCCCTCTTCAGAGGGGGCTGAACATATATTTACTGTGAGGAGGTGAGAATAGAGGGTTTGTTGTAGACAGAGGAGCTGAGAGAGCAGCAAGAGTTGATGGCTTTTTCACCCTCTCTATCCCATCTGCCCAGCAGGCTCCCGGCTGCCCTGATCTCAGCTCCATTCCTCGCCAACATTCCTCCCCAGGCCACAGCCAACATAATCAGATCCCCCGCACCAACCCATCTCCCATCTTTACATGTTAATACGTATCCTGACCAGAGGGTCTGTGTCAAATGGGAGGAAATGATGGCTTGCAAAGGGGGCGGGAGGAGATAAAATACAGTACACCTGCAATATATTCAGCACCTGGTGGACACATGAGGGGCTTTTCACTGCCTGTTTAAAACAAACATTTATTGGGGACATTAAATCAAGGTCTTCTGTCCATATGCCCATATGGATGGAGTTTGAGTAGGGAGTTTCAAAGCTTTATTTGTCCTATTTTTGAAGTGCCAAATACTTGCAATTCCAACATATCCAATGTAACAACAATACCATTTTGCACTACAAAACATTATAAATAAGAATTTTCTTCTCTAAAGAGTTGCTTGATCAAATAAAATAAGAAAAAAGTACAAAAAAAATGCAATATTAATATTACGCTACAATGCTGTCATTTAGTAAGTCTTTTAGTAAGCATTTGCGACTGAAACCTACTTAAAACGACTGACCCGATCAGCATATTTGTGTTTGCGCTGAGAGGACCTTCAAAGGTTTCTACGTGTTTTTGCAACGTTGAGTAATGTATCACAAACATATCTCATGAATCCTTTAATAAACAAAGTGTAGAGAGTGTAAATAAGAGACTGATTGTGCAGTGTAGAGAGCGTTGTTGATTATAATGGAACTTTGTGAAATCGCGATGAACTAAGATAAGTGACAGCTTTTAATGATTTTTAAGGGAGTTTGTAAATGAGATATTGATTTAATACAACAGTTAAATAAACAAGAAGTTAATATTAAGTGACTTACATTGTTTGACTATAACACTTTAGCCTGATTTTGCTCTATTTCGTCATTTAAAATGGACTGAAACAAGTCATAACTGGGCCGCTGCACATCTCCATTCAAACACAGTGGTGTTTAGTTTATGAATGAAAGCGCATTTTTAAACAAATCTAATGAATGATTCAATTTTCCATTCATAAAGACAATCACTTGAATGAATCAGCAGTTCAAACGAATCAAATGATTGACATGATTCAGTAATTAAATCAGTGATTTGCCGCCACCTACTGGCAGATTTAGTTTCATTTTTAAAGTATTTTTTTTTCAGTAATTTAAATCATTTAATATTTCTGTATTCAAAATGTTATATTTAAAACATTAATCTCAGCCTGAATTAATGAATTTGATTGCACTCATGCCAACTCTGAGCCTCATTAAACATATTTCTGTCATGACAACTCTCGGAAAAGTTTATCATGGTAATGGATATGACAATGTTGAACTTGGCAGAATAGATCTGCTACACTGCTGCTACTGAATTGCTGCTGCTGTTGGTTATTGCTTTAGTTGTAGATTATTGCTGTTCCAAGAAAGTACAGGAACTTGCTACTGCCAAAGCATATGGTGATACAGTGCTATGAGTATTTAAGACATACTGCTGCTGCACAAATTGCACAAAATAAGGATCATACAGGTGGAGCTGGGGAAGGTGGAGGGAACTCTGAAAGTGCGCTGCGAAATGCCCAAATGAATGCTACCAACCATTTAAACGTAAGGATGCAAGCTCATTGGTTGCATTCGCAATGTGAACCAATCAGCTTGTGCCAAGGCGTATAACTCTGTGATATCATCAATTACGTTAACAACCAGTCAGTCTGTGCCACCTAGAGTTTCAAGGCAGAACTAAGCATAAAAAATACAGCTACAAGCCACTTTTGTGTTCTTCTGTGCCACCTTTGTAGTACAAATACATTTTGTTAATACTGATTTCATTTTATTGGCAACTTATTCTTACTCTACTTGTTCTTATTCTGTTGTTTTAATTAGACATTTCAAACAGTTGACATAAAATTACATAAAAGATGACATACTTTTAATCATGTTGCCAAAATGCCATTACAAAGGTAAAAACAAATTCCCCTGTAAATCCCTTTAAGGAGTCAAATATCACCTTGTAAATTTTTTATTAGATTTTTTAAATATTGATTAAAAGGTGCTTTTGAAATTTTGACTGTGCTCCTAAAAAGAAAAGTAAGCGTAGAGCCCTGTTATACATATAAATCAATATCATACCATAAATAAGATACAGCTGATGAAAACCCCATCTGTATCACGGCAAGACTGTGTAGGGTCACAACCCCAAGGCTGAGAAACTCTTGAGTTAGATGGATGTGGTTTAGAGCAGCAGTAATGCAGAGGGACATGACCTTAGAAGATCTTTGTTTTCACTTACATGTTCCCTTCTGGAAGGACTAATATTTCACATAATTAGTCAAATTTTCATTCTCATTATCAAGCGCTCCTGAGGGATCTTTTTAGCGAAGGCGAAGCCTGATAAAACGTAATGTGATTTTGTCTCAAGTCTTTATGGTGATTTTAGACATAGGCACTTCCTTCTGCTGTTCACTCCTTAAAGAACCATTACACAGCAAGAAACTTCCTTTCATTTAGGAAACGGTGGCCATTATCTTGGTGTTTTAACTTAATCCTGCACCCTCCTCACTCGTCAGAGAATCATTTAAATTCCTATTAGCTTTTACTGCCATTTCAAAAGATATGAGCTTGTCAAAAACTAGAACAACGAGCACATTTTATGAGCTCTTAATCTGACTAAATGAACCCCAGAAATGAAAGATTTCAGAAGAGTTTGCAGATGGGTACTTGATGAATTTTTCATTCCTTTGTATGGAGACACATCATCCCTGATATAAACTGCAGTCAGGATGATGGCACCAGGTGGAACAGGAACAAACGAAAGTCTAATACTTGACTCCATGAAAGCTTTTTAAGAAGCACAGCAAAGGCAACCTTTTCTCGGAGGTCAAAAACTACTTGTACTCCACTCCAAAAAACAGCATAACTTTTCCCCCCCAATCTAGCTTAGTCGGTTGCACTACAGCAAAAAAAGAGAGATCTCTTTTAGTGTTAGTGCTAAATCTTTTCTGAAAGACACTCAACACTGACGCAGAGATGCCACTCTCAGTCTGATAATGGTCTGTTAATGGAGTGTCTTATCTAAAACTCTTGCCGCTCTGAGGCATCTATACAAGGGCCCTACTATGGTTTTCCTCTAGCCGTTTTTTACTAAAATGGCCCCCACACATAACGGTGGATGAATTACACATTTAGTATCACAAGATAAAATACAGATACCTTAACACTCCACTTAAAGTATTACTATGCCTTTTAAAGTACTTATTTTTGATGTACTTCCCCCATACATAAAAACGTAATCACATTAGGCCATCCAAGATCAGTGTTGGGCACGTTACTTTAAAATAAAGGTGCCTTACGATGCCATAGAAAAACCTTTTTTGTCAACATGGTTCCATAAAGAATCTATAACATCTTAAGAACCTTACTGTTTCACAAAAGGTTCTTTGTGGCGAAAGAAGGTTCTTCAGATTGTAAAGAGGTAAGAAAGAGATGGTTCTTTTAAGAACCTTTGACTGAATGGTTCTTTGTGGAACCAAAAATGGTTAAAAATCAACACTATTTTAATGTTGCTGTGGGACAATGTGAGAAACACCTTCCAGGGGCTAAATATTAGGTTATTGGGGTCGCTTTAACCCGCGGACATGAAAAACATCTCACAGCAGCACTGTTAACCATCTGGGGTCAAAGACCGCACAGGTGCAGTCTGCATCATTTTTTTCTTGATGACCACGAAAAGAACTAAAAACAATACATCATTTGGAAACTGCAAAGGGTCTACTTTTATTTGTGTATATTCATAATAAAATGAAAACAATGTGCTTTTGTAAAATAAAGAAAATAAAGAGGGTGCGCTCTCTGCCGTCTCGGTCTCCATCACCTTTCTTCACAGACACGTAAATAAAACAACCTGAATCTTCGCGAATACTTCAAGCTTTTATCAAATAAAATATTTTATAAAATACAGATACTTACTGGGTTTTTGTTGTTGTTGTTTTAAATGTTCAATTGATACAGTTTGCAGGGCTACAACCCTGACAACAAAAACAGAAATGGCTGTTAAAAATGCTGAGACTAAGAAACCACTATTTCTTTTTTTTTCCATGCAGATAATAAATAAATTATCATATCTGGAGATCCAGACAGGTGACAACCAGACCTCGTTTGATCACTGGAAAAATTCCCAGAAAACTGTCATTCACATACTAGCTTATAATGGAGTCTTCTTTTTATGACATCTTCATCATTCCCACAGTATAACACAGTGTCAGGGCTTGGCAAGTAAAAATTTAATGTGCTGTGCTGATTTGCAGCTAAACCTTTAGGCCTCTAAGGCCCTGCAGTTTCTTCAGGTATGAGAGAGTCAGAGCCTGAGGGGCACCTGCTCTGAGTTAGACACTCATAAATAATATCGGCCTGCTTGTTTAAGCCTCGTGTACAGTTCCAAAGCTCAAAACTGTGGCCGCACACGCATGTTGTAACAACACAATCAACACCCAAAGCTGCTTGTAACCTTCTCGCTGTTGAACCTGGCATCAAACACAAGATTAATGACATTAAAAGCTCTGTGTTTATGAACTAAAGAAAGCGTTTATTTACACATCTGGATGTAATGACGGCAACGAAACAGAGTTTCTAAACATGATACACCTACTGTAATACAATTTTTGCACGTTTTCTCTGTTTATCTTGATTTACTGTATGCCAGTGGACTGCTACGAACAGACGGACATTAACCTTACATGTGATTTACATTAGAAGCTCGTATTCATCTGCACGCATGTGAACGCAACATATACAAGTTCAATGAATTCCTTTGAAGTGTGATTTTATCTAAATACCTCTAAATTGTAGCAGACTCCGGTTTTGTTAACAAGCTAAGGTTGTCAGACCACAATTTATGGTTCGAATTTGAACTAAACGCATAAAACTTTCGAGCTTATCCGCCCTCTTTTGCTGTAAGAAATGGAAAGAGAAAGGGGAAAGTCCCACAGAGTCTGGATGAATTAGTCCCTGTCTTTAAATGAGAAGCGGGGGAGAGAAGGAAGTGAGTTTGATTTAATGTTCTTCTCTGCTCTCAAGCCTACGAGGAGGAAGTGAATTTCTTGCATGTTTCTGCTCTAAAAACAATGTTTTATTATTTTCGAAACACTACAGCTGCTTTACAAAGATTATTACATTTTATTACACCATTACAGTGGGAAAAACTAAGTATGCATACATTTTTTAATGCAGCTAGTATGCAGCTTTACTTTCAAGCAAAAATAAATAAATAAATCAATACATAAATAAATAAAATACAAACACCCACTCATAAGTATCATTTGACTCATCAAATCGACTCATTTAAGAGTTTATTTTAGATGTGGACAATCAATCAATCAATCAATCAATCAATCAATCAATATATATATATATATATATATATATATATATATATATATATATAAAACACTAATTGATAACCTTATTGGATATAAAAAATACTAATTTAAAATAAATAAATAAAAATAATAATAAACATAAAAAACTGCTTTAAGACAAAAATAAATAAATAAAATACAAACACCCACTCATAAGTATCATTTGACTCATCAAATCAACTCATTTAAGGGTTTATTTTAGATTTTAGATTATTAGAAAAAATAATAAAT
>NC_133373.1:2579760-2647470 GCF_049309525.1 Garra rufa | reverse complement strand
ACATATACATACATAATGGGTCAAAGACGAAAAAGGATCTTATTAAGGGTCTTATACACACACACACACACACACACACACACACACACACACACACACACACACACACACACACACACAACTTAAAGCATGTAATTTTCAATGTACAGAATAAAATGAGAGTTTTCAAGAATAAATCCAATTCCAACTCAAATTTAATCCAAAGTGATGTTGCCTTAATCTTCAATCATAGTTAATGTAGTCAGTCTTAGTTAAAAATACTAGAAACTATTTGAAATAATTTACTAAATCAACAACAGAACATTAAAAATTGGTGCAACAAGGCAAAGCCATTCATTTTCAATTAGACTTAGTGACTTCTGGTCAAATTCAATAGCAACTAATGCAACAAAGTTCTACAGGCAGCCACTAAATGTCTCACACTTTCAATGAAGCTACACTTACAATACATCTTTTTTCATGTAGTGCTTTTTCAAATGAATATGTTACAATTCTGACTGGCTAGCATGTATACAGGTTTCCATTCTTTTTTAGCAACATACAACATTGCATTTTTGTTGTTAAAGTTGCATCATCATTTCATCTCTGTTGGAATTCCAGCAATTGACTTCCAAATAGACCAAGCATTTGTCTGTTCACCAGCCAACCCTGAAAAATAAACTTGCAATATTAGAGTAGCCCCAAGGGATAAAACTACATAATATGATTTTTTTTTACCGTAGTAATGTATCAAATTGACTGTACCCACATGCACAGTAAGGCTAGAAATATAGCTCGCATCCTAGATGTGTTTCATGCAAAACATGAACATAACTGTTGCTCTTATGCTACAAATGTAATGTCCACGAGAAAATAAGTAATAAGATTTAAAGTTTTATTCTCTACTTATGTTTAAAAGGTGTTGCTGGAATATTGTAGTTAATGTACATTAGATGTTGTTGTGTGAAAAGTGTACATATATTGTAATTCGTAATATGCAATCCCAATTATGTCCTCTGAATTGCAATTAAATGAACTAGTGAGCACAAAAAAGCAAATATCCTCATCGACCAAAAAGACAATTTGAAGCACATGGAGGAGCAGAGCATGTTTACCACAAGCAATACAATCAGTCAGGAGGCTCAAATCAGTTCTGCTTGAGTAAGACAAGACTTGGGTAATGGAGAAGGAGTATTTTGACATTCCAATCAGGTCTTTGCTTAAATTGTGTGGAACTGTGCAAACCCAAATCGATGTTCTAAGTACAATAAGCCTCTCTGCGATGTTATGAATATTTAGTATGGAAGATTACCTTGTGAGATGTACTCTCTGATTAGCATTAGCAGTATTCATTGAGTAAAACTGGCACTTTGCTGGACAGGAAAGTGGATGGGGATAAACTAGGGTGTCCTTGGTGAGGAACGAGGACCTTGAAAAATAACTCAAGTCTGTGGAAGTCTGTTTCTGCCAGGGGATGAAAAAAAAAAAAAATTTGAATGAGAAAATTGCATTTTTATCTCACAATTGTGACTTTTTTCCCTTACAACTGTAAATCTATTTAATTTTATCAAATTCTAAATTGCTAAATTTTAAGTCAGAATTACTAGATAAAAACTCCTAGAATTCTGAGTTTACACCTGGCATTTTATTTTTTTTTTTATTTTTTTTTTTACAGCATTTACATCTTACGACTTTAAATCTTGCAATTCTGAATTGTAAAATAAAAAAAATCACAATTACCTTTTCTTTTTTTTTTGTTTCCACGGTGGAAGGGGATTAAAAAATTAGGGGATTAAAATTGCGTTTTTTTTTTCTCTCAGAATTCTGAAGGTTTACACATGGCAATTTTTTTTTGTTTTTTCATTTGTTTTTTGTCTCTGCAACTGAATAAATAAAAAAAATGTATCTCACAATTACGACTTTTTTTTTCTCAGAATTGCCGAAAAAAGTCAGAATTCATAGTTTATATTTCACAATTCTGACTTTAAATCTTTTTTTTTTTTTTTTTTTTTTTATGCCATGGTGGAAGGGGTGAAAAAAATTAATAAAATTGAAATTGCATTTCTTTTTCTCACAATTATGACTTTTTTCTCAGAATTGCAAGACATAAAGTCAGAATTAGAAGACATAAACTCACAATTCTGGCATTTTTCAGAATTGCCTGTTTATATCTTGCAATTCCTGGAAAGTTTTAATTTTTAGAAATGAACTCGCAATTGGAAGGAAAAAGTTCAGAATTGTGTGATTAAAAGTCAGAATTACCTTTTATTTATTTAGTTATTTATTTACTTAAAAAAAGTGAGATGTAAACTCAGAAAAAAAGAGTCAAAATTGCAAAATGTAAACTCAGAATTCTGGGGAAAAAAGTCACATTTCTGAGTTTATGTCTTGCAATTCTAACTATAAATCTTGCCTTTCTAAATCTAAATATATGTGACCCTGAACCACAAAACCAGTCTTAAGTCGCTGGGGTATATTTGTAGCAATAGCCAAAAATACATTGTATGGGTCAAAATTATTGATTCTTGTTTTATGTCAAAAATCATTAGGAAATTAAGTAAAGATTCCATGAAGATTTTTTGTAAAATTCCTACTGTAAACCTATCGAAATGTAATTTTTGATTAGTAATATGCATTGTTAAGAACTTAATTTGGACAACAAGGTGTTTTTCTCAGTATGTTGATTTTTTGCACCCTTAGATTTCAGATTTTCAAATAGATGTATCTCGGCCAAATATTGTCCTATCCTAACAAACCATATACCAATAGAAAGCTTATTCATTGAGCTTTCAGATGATGTATATATCTCAGTTGTGTCAAATTTAACCTTATGACTGGTTTTGTGGTCCAGGGTCACATATATATATATGAATCTTATATATTAAGCAAATTGTGAATTTTTATCTCATAATAATGACTTTTTTTTCTCACAATGGTAAATCTACTTAATTTTTTTATATATAATTGCAAGATTTAAAGTCAGAATTACTAGATATAAACTCAGAATTATAATGTTTTTTCCCATAATTTTTCCAGTGTTTTTTACAACTGATAATTTTGACTTTTTTTGACATCTCACAATTCTTTTATTTTTATTAGTAGTATTTTTTGTCTCTGCTACCGAATAAATAAATAAATAAATAATTTAATAATTACCTTTTTTATTTTATCTCATTGTGGAAAGGGATAAAAAAAATCTACTTTTTATTTCAGAATTATGACTTAATTTCTCAGAATTGAGAGACATAAAGTCAGAACTGAGAAGCATAAACTTTGTTGTAAAAGTCGTAATTATGAGACATTAACTTGCAATTAGAAGAAAAAAAGGTCAGAACTGTGAGATAAAAAGTCAGAATTATTCATTCATTTATTTATTATTTCATTCATTCATTTTGCTCATTAGCGGAGGCAAAAAAAAAATAGCAAGATGTAAATTCAGAATTATGGAGAAAAAAGTCAGAATCTCTGACTTTAAATCTTCACTGAAAAAAAATGTTTTTCTTACTTAGATTTTTTCGTCTCATGTCCAGCTAAACTATCTACAAATTCTTAAATGTAGAAGGATTTTCTAGACGAGTAAAAATTATTTTCTTGTTTTCAGAAAAAAACAAGTCAAAACTAAGTGAGTTTTTGCTTAGAACAAGCAGAATAATCTGCCTAAAGGGGAAAGAAAAATAATCTTATTTCAAACAGAAAACAATATTATTTTTCAGATTATTTTGCTTGTTTCAAGCAAAAACACACTTATTTTTGACTTGTTTTTTCGGAAAACAAGACAATAATTTTTACATGTCTAGAAAATCCTTCTTGATTTAAGAATTTTTAGATATTTTTGGCTGGAAACAAGAAAAGAAATGTAAGTAAGAAAAATTTTTTTTGCAGTGTTGCAATTCTGAATTCACAAATTAAAAAAAAAAGGAAATTGCGAATTGTTATCTCACAATTATGAATTTTTTTCTCAGAATTGCAAGACAGGATATTTTAATGTCAGCATTATTGGTTAAAATATGACACTAAAGAAAAGCTAAACTATATGTGACCCTGGACCACAAAACCAGTCATAAGGTTAAATTTGACAAAACTGAGATTTATACATCATATGAAAGCTCAATAAATAAGCTTTCTATTGATGTATGGTTTGTTAGGATAGGACAATATTTGGCCGAGATACATCTATTTGAAATCAGAAATCTGAGGATGCAAAAAAATCAAAAAGACTGAGAAAATCACCTTTAAAGTTGTCCAAATTAGGTTCTTAACAATGCATATTACTAATCAAAAATTGCATTTTGATATATTTACAGTAGGAATTTTACAAAAAATCTTCATGAAACATGAACTTTACTTAATTTCTTAATGATTTTTGGCATAAAAGAAAAATCAAAAATTTTGACCCATGCAATGTATTTTTGGCTATTGCTACAAATATACCCCAGCGACTTAAGACTGGTTTTGTGGTCCAGGGTCACATATTGACTCTCGCTCCAGAAACTTTTCTTTAAACTTTGTATGTGTCACATAAATTATTATATGCTCCTTTTTAATTCATCAGGATCCGTTTTCAAACTGTCACAACTCCACTGACATCTAAATTGAGAGCGTTTTCACTCCTTCATCCTCCATAGTGCATTGAAAACCAACCTCACCCACTTTAACTGAGAAACAAGAGAGAGTCGCACTTTTGACAACTCGCTGGCGATGACAAGAGTCGCCCTGAGGCATCAACAGGAACTCGAGACTTGAGAAAGATTAATGTCCTTAAATGCACAGTCTGTTGCTGATGTAAATGCGCTCGCTGTCTATCTCAGCGTCTCGCAGCTAAACTTCCCCATGACGTGACGAGGGAGATGAATGCCAAGTATTACAGACAGAATTGACCTTTGACACCCCACGATGACAAAACACCAAACTCTCCACACGGGACCGGTGCATTATGAGACTTGCTGTTATAGCAAACAAAGCAATTTCCTTCCACACACACGCTCTCGCACGCACCGACGGTCTCTTCTCGTTTCAGTCTCACGGTTCGGATTCCTCAAGAGTGACAGCAGCAGTTGTGGTTGAGATTAAGGATAATAAGAGTCAGACCGCATAAGCTGAAGATGAAACTGAACTCTCTGTCAAACGTCAGTAAACGTCTGTGCTACAACAGCTGTCGTGCTGCGGAGGATGTTTTGTGCAGATATTCACACTCATATTAACCCTTCGGTGGACAGATCTTTAGGATGTGATGTTACATGATTATTTTTGAGCCATTCGATATGACTGTCCACTCTATCATTGTGTTTTTCATACATGACAACGTAAGTTTAGCACAGCTGCTGTTCAAAAGTCTAAAGTCTACTTTTATTTAGGAAGAATGCCAAAAATGTTTTTAAAACTAAAGAAGTCACAGTAAAGACATTTATAATGTTACAAACATTGTCTAGTTGGAATTTCTATTTGTCAAAAAATTCTGAAAAAGAAAAGTATCATGTTTTCCACCAAAATATTATATAATATTATATATATAATTATATAATATTTGCCATCACACGAATAAAAAAAAATTTAAAAAATACAAAAGTTATTTGAAATTGACAATATTAGACAATATTAGAGTTTTTACTACATTTTAATATATTTTTATTCCACTTTACAGGTATTTGTATTGTATTTTGCATCGTCAATTATAAAACGGTTAGTTCCATTCCTCAATTCTGATTGGTCAGCAGCTGTGTCGTATTCATGATACGGCACTGCTATGACCGCTTCACTCAACGGTTTTGTGTATCATTGAACCCCCTTAGCAACCACCCTTAGCAACGTAAACACAGCTGCAGCAGTTAGGGACTACTTTTTACAGCGGAAGGCAGGTAATGATTTTACTTTATGAAAACATACAACTTAATATATATAAATTAATATATATTTTTGGCTTTAATATTTTTATTGTGTGGTAACCGTTTTATAAAAGCAATAAGGTACTTGAGGCCGTGCTGTATCGAGAATAAATCACGGCTGAAGGGGTTCCTAACAACGCCCTTCAGCCGTGATTTATTCATGATACAGCACGGCCTCTCGTACCTTATTGCTTAAATAAATGCAGCCTTGCTTGAGAATAAGGAACTATGGAAGCCCGTTTCCGCCACTGAATAATAATAATTAAAAAAATGTTATTGCGACTTTTTATCTCACAATTCTGACTTTTCTTTCTCAAAATTGCAAATAAACTCACAATTCTGACTTTTTTTTTCTCAGAACTGTGATATAAACAAATGCATGTGAGAAATAAAGTCAGAATTGCGAGATAAAAACGTCCAATTATAAAAAATAATTCACAACTGCAAGATAAAGATAAGATAAACTCGCAATTCTGAGAAATATAGTATGAATTGCGAGACATAAACTTACAATTTTGACTTTTTTTATCTCTTGTTTATATCTTGCAATTGTGACTTATTTTCAGAATTGCTTTTATCTCACAATTCTTGCATGACTTTATTTCTTGCATTTGTGAGTTTATATCTTAAAATTGAATGAAAAAAAAGTTAATATTTCGAGTTTGTATCACGCAATTTTAAGGAAAAAAGTCTTATTTCCACTTTTATTTTTATTCACTGGCAGAAATGGGCTACCATAGAAAACTTCAAGTTTTAAAAAAAATGTATTTGGGTCGAAGACGAAAAAAGGTTTAAGCATAAAAACAATAAGTGTAACATTACTACAACAATTGTTGTTGTTTTTCCAAAAAATATAAAAAAAGTTTTCTGTTTAATTTAATTGCATTTTTGTTTTTGCTTTTCTGAGCAAAAAATAAATATTACACATTTTCCCCTGAGTTACAGAAGACTACCCACTAAAATGTACTTAAATGTACAACACAGTAAATTTTAAAATGCTACCTTATTCCTTATTTAAATACATTTTAATATGTACAAGTCAGAATAAGCATGCTGTTTACATTTTTACATAAATATTGTGTTACACTGAATTACAATGCAACATTATTTCAACATAAATTTTGCCATTTTATTCTGTAAAAACTTATTTGAAACCTTAAAAGTAAACATTTTACTTACATTTAATGTGCTTTCTATTGACATAAATCACTTAACGTCTTTGACCCATTTCTAAAACATAATTACAAAACCTTTTTTTTTTCCAGAATGCTCTAATTTTGCAATCACAGCTATTCGTGCATCAAAAAAGATTAAGATACTCCCCAAGCTTATTTGAAAGGCATGTTAGTCGTCTAACACATTTATGCAAACACGAGGGAAGAAGAAGGGTTAAGTTATGCACACAAACAGACACATGAACACCTCACCTATTCACATATGCAAACATACACCCAAATACACAAATGCAGGTAAAGCTGAGAGTAACTCTTCACATAATGTGCTTCTGAGTAACCACAATTTTATGTAGCTTAACAAGTGTCTGAACATCAGTCATGCCCATGTTACATTGGTTTGAAGGATGAAAAAGCGAATGAAATCCCCCAAACCTACAGTAAACATTGCATTATTCCTCAGCTGATGCAAAGCAAACACATATTTGTCTGAAGTCTGACTCCGACTATAATGAAAGATATGCGTCAGGGCTGAATAGATGAGATTTAGCGCTGTGCAAAGAGGGCTGTGAATTCAGTAAAGCCAGTTAAACCTTTCATCAAATTCTGCTTTTCACCAAAATTATGCCGCTGGCACTGTGCTCAAAGCTATAGCACGAGCGTTGAATATGTGCCAAAGACAATTTTTTATGTAATACATTTCATCAGACCTGTAGATTACTAAGGAAAAAAAAAAAAAAAATTCCCAGCTGAGCCACAACTCCATTCTGAAACACTCCTTGACACTCATTTGTTCGCAAAGATGTGTGTTTGTATGAAGAAAAAGAAGACAGAGACTTAGAGAGTAACTGAAACCAAACAACATTATTTGACTAGACCTCATGTTTCATCACTTAATAAGAAGAACATTCATATTTACCACAGATGTCAAGAAACTACTAGCACATTTCTCAAAAATAACATTTGTAAACATTACATGCACATCAAATAAAACTTAGATTATGTATAAAACATTAAATATGTGTTTAAGATTATTTACTCCAAAATACACCAATCATTTGTTTTATAAACATTGCTGTTTTTGTCACGGAATGTAGTTTGGACTGTTTTTTAGCCAAGAATGTACTTCAAATGTGACCCTGGCCACAAAACCAGTCATAAGGGTCAATTTCTTTATATTGAGATTTATATATCATATAAAAGCTGAATAAATTGCTTTCCATTGATGTATGGTTTGTTAGGCTAGGACTAAATTTGGCCGAGATACAACTATTTCAAAATCTGCAATCTGAGGGTGCAAAAAAATCTAAATATTGAGAAAAGCGCCTTTAAAGTTGTCCAAATTAAGTTCTTAGCAATGCATATTACTAATCAAAAATTAAGTTTTGATATATTTACGGTAGGAAATTTTACAAAATGTCATAAAGGAACATGATCTTTACTTAATATCCTATTGATTTTTGGCATAAAAGAAAAATCAATAATTTTAACCCACACAATGTATTTTTAGCTATTGCTACAAATATACCTACTAGTGTTACTTAAGACTGGTTTTGTGGTCCAGGGTCACATACATGTGGTCTGTTAATAAAGATAATGTCTATTTGAAAATTTATTTCAACATTTGTCAGAGCTCCAGGGCTCTTCTGGAATTTGCCGCTGGCTCTGATGTCTCTATAGTGGTTAAACATGAGATACAATTCATTTTGGGTAAATCTAACGGGCAGTCTTTAGTCTCATTAATCTATTATTTGTTCCAGAGCAAATAGTTTTGGCTACTCGGGCAAAATCCCTTCACATTACATTTTATGTAAATTTAATGCTGTATATCTGTAACGTGGGGTTTTGGCTTTTGTTTTGGGGTCTTTTATTTTGTAGTCTCAGTCATGCTGTTAGTGTCTCGCTTCCCTTTCCCTCATGTATTCCTGCTATTAGTTCCTCTGTTGTCATGTTCTCATTAGCTGCTATAGTGTTGTGTCTTGTTTCTCATTGGTTGGTTTGTGTCATGTGACCTGCATTGTTTGCTATAAGTAGCCCTCATGTTGCCCTTGTTTCTGTTTCTGTTCATGCCAAGTCTGTTTCATGCCAAGTCAGTTCATGGTCAAGCCTGTTTCAAGTCTGTTCAAGTCAAGTCTCTGTTTGAAATATGCACTTGGGTTCATCTACATCTCGCCCCCAGTGGACTTCCGTTACATTATCAGAGCGCTGTCTTTGTACTTTTGACTAAATTGTCTAGCAACTTTTATAATGTCTGTTGTTGTTTATGAAATATTATTATTCAATAAATAACATTTTATATAAATAATAGTAATATTAAGAGATGACGCCAACCCCTCAGAGGACCTCTGATGATGCCATCCCTGAAACAACATACAGCACTACGAAATTTTGCTACAAGTTTGATTGCAACACATTAAAGTGTTCATCATCTGTTTCATTACACCATTACTGATTTTAACATACATCTATACCATATGCACATCAACTTGACATACAGTAGTCACCACTAGTAAGCTACTAATTATATTGTAGTAACCGAAATAGATTTGTATCGTGAAAAGGGTTATACAAATAAACTTGAATTGAAATTGAAAACTTGAATTAAATTATTAAGTATTAGTAGGTAATAGGGATGTAACGTATCAAAACTTCACGGTACGGTAATACCTCGATATGAATGTCACGGTACGGTATTTATTGAATCATTTACAGGAAAAACAAAACTAATGAAGAGACTCGAAAAAAGTGCCAGAAGTGCTTATTAAACAGTTTACATGAACACTGAACATATCAATGGCATACAAATTAGCCATCTATCACTTTGAAACAGGAACTTCAATTTTAATAACAAAAAATTATTAAACCATGTAAAAAAAAATAAAGTTTAAATTTAGTATTCTTGAAAACTCAGAAAAAATAAAAAAGCAGCCTACTTATTGCAGCTGGCCCATGTGCTGAATGAGTATTTGAGAACACTCACCTCATTCACTCACACACTCACTTATTCAGACAGAGACAGTTTTTTTTTTTTTTAAAGCATTTTAACATTATCTGGTAAAAACTGGGATCTCTGGGCATTTACAATGTCCCCTGCAACAGAAAAAACCCTCTCACTTGGCACCAGAGTATGTGAGCGGAGTGGAGCGGCAACAATTTCCCCTCCGCTCCAGCTCCAGCTCCAGCTCCAGCTCCGCTCCGGGTTCGCAATTTTCCGCTCCAACTCCACTCCTCGCTCACTGATATCAGAAACACCACTCCGCGTCAAAAAAAAAATCAGAAATAATGTTTGAAATATAACACATATTAAAATAAATAAAAAATACTAAAATAAAATAACAGGATAGTTTGGAACACTAGTGTGCAAACTTTGTTCCTACCACATACCAAGCTAATAACATCAGCATTAAAAGAGTATAATTGCTGCTTTATGCAGTGCAAAGTTTGTAAAGAAAATAAAAATACATTTTCGTCAGTTATTTTACTTATGGATCGCTGCATTTCTTACAGATTTCTGCTCATTCGAAATCGGATACCATTACATTTGTTTTAATGCATTAACAGAGTGATTGCGTGTGAATAAGTGCTGTCCCTGTTTAAATGATGCTTTCACCTGAAAATATTAAGTATCTAGAAAGAACAAACTTGTGAACTATAATTTACCGCTCATATGATGTCCATTGCCGTCATCATAGCCTTCACATTATTTCTGATTTGAGTGATCCATCTCTATCAAGCGAAATATGTTTAGCATGTGAATTCCTGCTTAACATGCAGTTATATTACGGACCTTTGGCATGAATTGTTCTCATGATGGAGCGGTGGTGGAGCGGTCTTGGAGCGAGTTAAAACCACGACGCTCCGAATTTTCAAACATCCGCTCCTCCCTCCATTCAGAATCACACCGCTCCACTCCGATCACATACTCTGATCTGTAGCGACAACAGACCGTAAAGGATGATGGCCACGCCTGGGCTGATGGGAATTGTAGTTCCCGCTACCTCCCGTTCGCTCCATTCGCCTGAGCAAACTTTTCTCAGAAGACCTATCGTTTTATCGAGTCATGCGACCACGATAGTATCGAAAAAATTTGCTATTGCGGTACGACGGTATTTACAATACCGTTACATCCCTAGTATGTAACATTGAGAAATAGATGGGCATAAATACATAGAAATGTATTTAAAATAAAAATACAAAATACTGAGTGGAAAAATGTATTTAAATACAAATACAAAATACTGTGTAAAAAATTTATTTAAATACAAATACAGTATTTTGTATTTTTAAAATACACAAAATAAATGTGAAATTGGCCATCAAGTGCAGGCATCCCTATTAAGGGATAGTTCACCCATAAATGAAAATTTTATGTTTATCTGCTTACCCCCAGGGCATCCAAGATGTAGGTGACTTTGTTTCCTCAGCAGAACACAAACCAAGATTTTTAACAAAAACCGATGCAGTCTGTCAGCCAAAAAACACGCACAGACAAATCCAAATGACACCCTGCGGCTCGTGACGATACATTAATGTCCTAAGACACGAAACGATTGGTTTTTGCGAGAAACTGAACAGTATTTATATCATTTTTTACCTTTGATACACCGCCACGTCCAACTGTCCTGAGCATGAGCAAACCAAAAATCTTGGTTTGTGTTCTGCTGAGGAAACAAAGTCACCTACATCTTGGATGCCCTGGCGTAAGCAGATAAACATCAAATTTTTATTTTTGGGTGAACTATCCCTTTAGGCTGAAATATATTTGGACATATTCTGAATGCAAAACTAAATGTGAACGATTTTGAAAAGTTCACACTTTACATCATCGCTGCCTAAGATTAAGATATATAAAGTTCTGTCATATCAGCCAGCCCTAACATGCAGTAATGTTTTAAACACACTTGACTAGCTAGTTGATAGATTAAAAAAAAAAAAAATCAAATCTGATTGGCTAACAGGCATCTAACACTATTTTTCTCCTACAGGTGTCAGTGCTTTTTTATTCTTTCATGTTTACTGAAGGCAAATCTGAATGATGCACCATTTTAACTTTAATCAACAAGGAATTGATCAGGATGACACCCTTAACTTAATGCAGAAACCTGAGAAAAGTCGCTGATCCAATGCTGACTCTGCTGCATGAGTGATAAGGTTGCGGGAGGGGTGTGTCTGAACTAAATCAGCACCCTGATAAAGAGGTTGATTGGCACAAAGTATTTTATGTATTTTGAAAATACAAAATACTCATCTTAAATGTATTTAAATACAAATTACATTATATTTTTCCCAAAGGCATTAAAATACAAAATACAAAATAGTATTTTGTATTTCAAATACGTATTTTAAATACATGTATCTAAAATACTGCCCATCCCTGCGTGTGTTCATGATGGTGATTTTAGTTACATTATCATTAGATGGAGAAAAGAGACTGTTTTTATGAGTGAGTCAGCAGTAAAGACTTTTATATTAAAGTGAAACAGGGTTGTAAAAAAATAAGTTATTTTTACTTTCAACGACACTTTGTAAGACGCAACCAACAAATGCACTGAGCAGTGCTGTCATCGGAAATCACCCTAAACAGATGAAAGTATAGTATGACAAAGATATCGCTTGCATTCAAACTAATGTTTTATTGTGAATATGAGATTGAGCTGAAGAATGAATGCTGTAATTAATTTGAAGGCATATCAGTATTTGGACATTATTTGAATATGAAATGCTATAATATATAAATCAGTGTTTAAAGAAATTGACTCAGATTTCACTCTATTAAACTTCAAAGTTTCAGTTTGTGCCTCAAAATCTTTGCCGAACAAACATGAATCCAATCTGTGAATGTGTGTGTGTGAGTGTGTGAAGCATGGTTATGAAAGAGCATGGTTATTATTACCCAGCTGTGTTTTAGTCAGATCAGGGCGCAGGAATAGCTCTGCAGGAGAGAGAGATGCATGCTGGGAGCTTCCTTCCTTTCCCATTGACAAATGTTACATAAATTATTCACCCTAAAATAAACACCTGGATCATCTCTGCCAGCTCCATGAAAAAGTGTAGTTTGTGTCTTATCTATTCAGTGTTTTAGAGCCAGAAATCACCAAGAGACTGCCGAAGGATGGTATTTCTACTGCGGGTAAATTACACCAGCAGGACTGACAAAAGCCTTTTCACATTCAATAAAAATCAGCCAGTTTCATGCATATATAACACACATAACTTATCACGCTGTGTAATGGATTAGGAGAACAAATTCGAGTTGGAAAGGCCGAACACAACTTTTATTTCCGATAATGAAGTGCGTGTCGGGTAAGAATGGCGAAATGTAATTATGTAAAATATAGCTAAATGAATGAGACAATAAAAACTTCATGTAGGGACACTTAAAGGGTCATATCTTGTGAGATGAAAGTGCCTGAAGTGTTCGATAAATCATACTGTAACTTTCAGAACTCCATTTATAAAGCTACAAAACGGCTCATTCTGAACTTATGCAACTTTCTAAAGTCAACACATAATTGTTTACACTCTTCTTCTGGCTGATGAGAAACTTGGCCTGCCCAATCAATAGTAAACAAATAAACATTAGTTTACTTGTAGCAAAATCCATGAGCGGTTTAGTATGCTTTCACCCATTTATGAGACATCTCAGATTGCACAGACAAAGGATAGAGTAAAAAAAAAAAAAAAAAAAAAAAAAAATATTTTAGACCTGATAGCAAACCCACAGACTGTGTATAACAGAATAAATCTCTTATCCAAATTAGTTATTTCCTAAAGGCAAAGCAGAAAAACACAAAAAGTTTAAATCTAAATTGTAATTGAGACTTTGTATTTTGCATTTATAATAAAAAAGTCACATTGTAAGATCTAAGCTCAAAATTGCAAAATTGCAAAAAAAAAAAAAAAAAAAAAAAAATGTATGATAAAATTCGTAATTAGCTTTTTTTTTTATTCAGTGGCGGAAATGGCCTTCCATACTATTCCCATTAATTAGCTGCTAAATAACTAGTAAAACTAAGTGTAGTAAACAACAACACCATTTACAAAAGATTGACAACAGATAATAAATCAAAATGTGACCCTGGACCACAAAACCAGTCATAAGGGTACATTTTCTGAACTTGAGACATGTCTCAGATTGCACAGACAAGGGAAAGAGTAAAAAAAAAAAAAAAAAAAAAACTATTTTAGACCTGATAGCAAACCCACAGACTGTGTATAACAGAATAAATCTCTGAGTCAGATCCAAATGAGTTATTTCCTAAAAGCAAAGCAGAAAAACACAAACACAAAAGTTTAAATCTAAATCGTAATTGAGACTTTGTATCTTGCATTTCTAAGAAAAAAAAGTCAAATTGTGAGATCTAAACTCAAAATTGCGGGAAAAAAAATTGTAATTAGCTTTTTTTTTTTCTATTCAGTGGTGGAAATGGCCTTCCATACTATTCCCATTAATTAGCTGCTAAATAACTAGTAAAACTAAATGTAGTAAACAATAAAACCTGGACTACAAAACCAGTCAAAGTAAAAAAAAAAAACTATTTTAGACCTGAAAGCAAACCCACAGACTGTGTATAACAGAATAAGTCTCAAATTAGTTATTTTCTAAAAGGCAAAGCAGAAAAACAGAAAAAGTTGAAATCTAAAGAGCCAGAAAGAAGATGCTAAATGTTTTATAAGTGCACCTCATGGAGAAAAATCACATATTAAAGAATGCATGATTTGACCCTTTTAAATCTACAAAAGTCAAAGCAAAGAAATTTTTTTTTTTTTTTTTTAAATAAAATACAGTTTTGCCCCTAAAAGTCTGATCACAAAAAACAATGTGAACATCCAGTACAAGTGATTAATGAGCGAATCACAGTTTGTTGTAAAAGCTTTGACAGCCTTTGTTGTTGCAAGAGCAGATGCTTTTTAATTGTGCTGCTGTGATGCTTTAGAGCTTTCCTACAAAGTCAGCATGACAACTTGCAAATCAAAGCCTGTTTCAATTGGACGGCTGACTTCACGCACTGGTGGCGTCCTGCTGGTTTGGTAATGTTTTATTCTCCGGCAAATTTAAAAGCTATACGTGTCAGTCTGTAACCAAAGAGCCTGATTAGTCTGCTTGATTTATGGAAACAACAATGAAATCACTTTATCTCATCAGCTCGGTCTGATTGGCCAATAATTGTTACGTCCTATAAATGTGCATATCACAGCTCAATCATCAAACAAAATAAAAGGAGCCTTATCATGCTTTCATTTACAGCTAATCATCCTCAGACCACAGTCTTGTGTTTTATGTGTCGGCAGCTTTAATGCAGTTGTTTATTCCATAGCATGCTTTGATAATGTTATCAGCAGGCCTAATGCATAGACTCTGCCTTTGGGAATGCCATCTTAAATGTCTCTATTAGGAAAACAGTCACAATGATTAGCAAAGGTGAAGCGTTTTCTTATCTTTGTCATTCGTTTTGCTGCCACTCAATTTGATTAAACTTGAAGCATCCCTTTTGACAAGATCCACTATGAAAAAAAGACATTTTGACAGAATATCCACTTTTTTGCAGCACAGTAGAAACTTGTTTACATTACTGACTTTTTATCTCATCATTATGATTTTTTTTTTCAGAATTGATTGACAAAAACTCACAATTCTGACTTTGTTTCTCAGAATTGCGAGATGTAAACTTGCGACTTCAAAAAAAAAAGGCAGAATTGTAAGATGTAAAGTCATACTTCATACCTCACAATAGGGAGTTTGTATCTTGCATTTCTAAGAAAAAACGTCAAATTGTGAGATGTAAACTTAAAGTTGCAAAAAAAAAAATTGTGCGATAAAATTTTTAATTACCTTTTTAATTTTTTTTATTCAGTGGCGGAAATGGCCTTCCATACTATTCCCATTAATTAGCTGCTAAATAACTGGTAAAATGAAGCATAGTAAACAATAAATCCATTTACAAAAGATTGACAACAAGATAATAAATCAAAATGTGACCCTGGACCACAAAACCAGTCATAAGAGTACATTTTTTTTAAATTGAGATTTATATATAATGTATAAATAAGCTTTCCATTAATGTATGGTTTGTTAGGAAATACAACTATTTGAAAATCTGGAATCGGAGGGTGCAAAAGAAATCTAAATATTGAGAAAATCAATGAAGTTCTTAACATTGCATATTACTGAAAAGTTAAGTTTTAATATATTTACATTAAGAAACGTACAAAATATCTTAATGGAACATGATCGTTTCTTAATATCTTGATGATTTTTAACAAAAAAAAAATTATAAAATCGATAATTTTGACCCATACAATGTATTTTTGGCTATTGCTACAAATCACAAATATCAGTTACCAAGCAGTATAACAGACTATTTCTGTGCAACACTAGACTTCTAGTTAAATTCTTACATTCAAAATAAGCTGGATAACCAGGGATGGTCAATTTAGTACAATTAACTATACAAATAAAAGCGCAATTAAACATTTATCCTGACCTATTTCTCACGAACATTTCTCCTACAGGCAATGTGCCTTTGCCAAATGTTGATGTAGTTGGAACTGTGTCAGTCATGGATGAAAACGCTGAAATAGCTGTGAAACATGTTGAAACGGTCAAAGAAGTCCATCAACAACTGCTCTATTGTTACACACAACTTATAACAGCTTTAAGGTAAAGAGTTCCTCAAGGAGTCCTAAAGGGTTAAATCTTTGCTTAATCTATCAATAACAGTGAATATGCAACATGTTTTGTTAATAAGTTTTAATTGAATTACAGCCCTAAATGTAAGTGTATGTATGACCAACTACACTCTTAAAAACACAGGTGCTTCACGATGCCATAGAAGAACCCTTTTTGTCTAAATGGTTTCATAAAGAACCTTTAACATCTGAAGAACCTTTCTGTTTCACAAAAGGTTCATTGTGGCGAAAGAAGGTTTTTTAAATTATAAAAAGGTAAGAAAGAGATGGTTCTTTAAAGAACCTTTGACTGAATGGTTGTTCTATGGCATTGCTGTGAAGAACCTTTTGAAGCACCTTTATTTTTAAGAGTGTATAAATTCTTACATGTTCAAAACTTTATTAACATGTTAAGAAATCTCATTCTTTGGTCTATTTTTTAACTGCAAACACCAACAGATGTTTATAAATCAGTTAGATCATTCAGTAACTTTTCTAATAGGTATTTAAAGTTTTAAGCTAGACATGACACTTCAGCAGACCTGTTTTCTTGTGTCAAAAATGAATTCAGTTTGTTATTTTCTCGCTCAAAAGTGACAAACAGATGACTCAAGAGACACCCAGCATGTAATCACACACTTGCAAATCTGAGTTTATGGGACGGCCAACCCATACTCTGAAATCCCAGATGTATTTCTACACAAATATTATGTTCGTTTCACTAATTAGACTTAGGAAGGAAGTGGAAAGAATATGCAAGCAGGAAATCAAAGATGCATAGTCATATTTTGAAGCCAAACATATTTGCAGTCATGCTTCTGTTTCTTTCTGATTCCTATAGCATATCTTTATTTCTCTAAAATCGTAAGTACTTTGTCTGCCGGTCAAAATACCCATGATGCTCTGAGCCAATCAATAGAATTAATTAGACACAAACTGGCACTTGCACTACTATAATCAATATTTCAACAGCAAGGGGCACGAGAAACAGATCCATTTTTTAAAAACTCAATCTAGAAACAAGATTCATAATAATTGATTCTTCATACTTGGGATGCCTCCATATTGTTGTTCCACTTTGTGTTATCAGTAATGGATTTCATTGCTAATCAGAAGCTCGGAGACACTCACAACAATTCCTCGCAGTCAACACAAAATCTGCTTATTTACAAAGACAAACTCTTCATCAAAACCATTAATCTTGGATATCAAATTGCACTTTCATTACCTTATGTGTACTCAGTCTGTCCTTTGGCAAAAGTAATTATTCCTTGTTGTCTGCTGTCTGTGATGATCCCATCCCAAGCTGAATAAATAAGCTTTCCATTAATATATGGTTTGTTAGGAAATACAGCTATTTGAAAATCTGGAATCTGAGGGTGCAAAACAAAATCTAAATATTGAGATAATCGCCTTTAAAGTTGTCCAAATGAAGGTCTTAGCAATGCATAATACTGAAAAAAGTTAAGTTTTCATATATTTACGGTAGGAAATTTACAAAATATCTTTATGGAACATAATGGTTACTTTGATTTTTTGCTACTTAAGACTGGATTTGTGGTTCAGGGTCACAAATATGGGATCTCATCATAACTTTTTTTCCGGCTGTATTTTCAAGGTTAGGTTTTGCACTTAATTTCATCATTCAAAGTAAAATAATCAGGTGTGCACACTTGTAAACGTCTAGATTTGACCGTTATTGCTTTTGCATTTGGCTGATACAGTTTAAAATAGATAATCAGTGAATAATACGTTTTTGAATAATTAACGTCCACGCAAAGTTTCCCTTGATAATGTCAAAACCATAATCAGCCCGAATGTTCTTCCCGAGTGTGATATGATAATTTCCTTGGTCCACTGAGAGCATCCTATAATGTGCTTAATATATTATAGGTTACGGCTTGCTATACCACAGTCTCTCTACTGTTTGTCAAAACTGCCCTGTGTCAACACAAATAAAGCGTATCGGCTGTAAATATAAAAAAAAAGTGCTAACTAAGGAAATACTTATGAAGATAAATGCCTACCTGAGGACAAAAGCAAAGAAAAACCAGGCAAAATCAAATGATAAATCTCACAATGTACACTCCAAACTCATTTCCGCCAAATTCTTTAGGGAGATCCCATTGTCTTTCAGAGTAATAAACATGACTAATTGCCCAAACCCAGCTATGTCCCTGGATAGGTGACCTTTAGAGTCTGAAGTATCGTGTGCGAAAGGAGTTTCTTGTTTCTCTGAATTAAGAGCACAAATTCCATCCAGTTATTCTCAACAGAGACATTACTCATACCAGGCACCTCCACTGACCCCTACGCTGAGGTTTATTTGCAATTCAGTACCCGAATTAGCTGGAATCAGTTAAGATATAAGCGAAAAGTTTTCTCCCTTGATAATAGAGGCACAGCGGTAGATGATGCTCTACCTACAAAGTCTTTTTTATTGTTACTATTCACCCTTGTAATTATGGGCCAATCCACAAATACAAATCTTCCTTAGAGTAAAAAGAAAGAGGAATGTATTTCCTGATTTCAGCGCCTATTGTTACCGTGAGGATTAAGAAACGAAGCAAGAAAGCAAGCTGGCTATCACAGACATCCCATTGACTGGCCAAAAGAAAAGTGCCTTTATAGCCAAGTCTCTATATTGGGTCCCGGTCTCGCATACCTGCCGTAAGCCAGCCACAATAGGGCTTGCACCCCCTCCCAACCCCTGGACCTGCCAGAGTTTTGTTGTTTTGCATAGGGAGAGTGGGAGATCAGTGCTAAATCCAGTGTAATCTCTCTCTAAGCTACAGAGCAGGCTCAAAAACGCCCTTGTGAGCCTGAGAAGCAGGGCCCTGCCTGAGTCTTTGATCCCGAAGAAACAGATTACATCTGAGGAATGAACCTCCTTTTTAACTGTCTCAGAGTGCTGATACCCCAATTTCATTCTGGTCACATCTGCATCCAGACATCTGAGGGACCCCGGTAACAAAGTGGCATAACCTGGAGACATATCAGGAAAACCAGACTTTGCTGTGACTGTGTGCATGATTTTGCCTGTGGCCTGTGGCCCACAAGGAACCTGAAATCATTGAGATTGTGGTCTCCATGAGGAAAACTGTTTTAGCCAAAGGTATACTTTTTCCAGGTCACTTGCTGTCCACATGCAGGACAATTTTTGTGTCCATGTATGTGCAAGTGATTTGAGTGCTCGAAAAAACAAAGGCCCACTAGGTAGTGTGTCAAAACGTGTCCTTCAGTGGTAATGGACTGTATTTCAAATGCTTACACAAAAAAAAAAAAAAACCTGTGCTAGTTTATTGCAGAGCTGTGAAAGTTACAAAACCTTTAGCTTTATTAGGACCAAATGTCCCCACAAGGATACATTTTAATTTGGGGGGTCATTTTTTGGTTCTCAGGAGAAACAAGAATCAAGTTTTTTGAGAATGTAAAAATGCAGAAAGTTGACTGCTGTCATTTTAAGAGCTGCCCAGATTCATTATACTGTTACAAATTTTACTGTTACTTTTCTCAGCTTTTTGCTTGCAACTGATGCCTTCACATGCTGTTGGAAATTTCCTATTTCTAGGGTGAATATACTTCCTATTTTTCCTGGACATGTCCTAGCCAGGACTTCAAAGTGCCTAAATTGCTAAATTGTTCATATATATATATATATATATATATATATACACTGTCGTTCAAAGTTTGGGATCAGTGTGACTTGTAATGTTTTGGTTAAAAATTAAAGTCTCATCAAGGCTACATTTATTTGATCAATATAATTTTATATATAAAATACAGTAAAAAAAAACAAACAAAAAAAAACAGTAATATTGCCAAATGTTATTACAATATACAATTATGTTTTTTATTTTAATATACTTTAAATTTTAATTTATTCTTGTGATGCAAAGCTGAAATTTCATCAGCTGTCAATGTTGGAAACAGTTGTGATGCCAAATATACATTTTTGGAACCTGTGATACTTTTTTTAGGATTCTTTGATGAATAAAAAGTTAAAAAAGAACAGCATTTATTAAGTCTTTGCTGTCACTTTTAACTTTCTGAATAAAAGTATTAATTTCTTTCAAAAAATAAAAATGTACTGACCCCAAATGTTTGAATGTTAGTGTAATATTGTTACAAAAGATTTTTATTTTAAATAAATGCTGTTTTTTTTATACCTTTTATTCATCAAAGAATTGTCAAAAAAGTATCACAGGTTTCAAAAAAATATTAAGCCGCACAACTGTTTCCAAAACTGAAAATATTATCATATTAGAATGATTTCTGAAGGATCATGTGATACTGAATACCGGAGTAATGGTGCTGAAAATTTGGCTTTGATCACAGGAATAACTTAGATTTTAATATATATTAAAACAGAAAAACATAATTTTACATTGTAATAATATTTCACAATATTACATATTTTTCTATATTTTGATGCTGGGTTTATGCTGGTCATGTTGCTGGTCAAGGACCAACATAAATCAGCTAAGGACCAACTTAAACCAGCAAAGGACCAACATAAATCAGCAAAGGACCAGCATAAACCAGCAAAGGACCAACATAAACCAGCTAAGAACCAACATAAACCAGCAAAGGACCACCATAAACCGGCAAAGGACCAGCATAAACCAGCTAAGGACCACCACAAACCAGCAAAGGACCAACATAAACCAGCAAAGGACCAGCATAAACCAGCTAAGGACCAGAATAAACCAGCAAAGGACCAGCATAAACCAGCTAAGGACCAACATAAACCAGCAAAGGACCAGCATAAACCAGCTAAGGACCAACATAAACCAGCAAAGGACCAGCATAAACCAGCTAAGGACCAGCATAAACCAGCAAAGGACCAGCATAAACCAGCTAAGGACCAGAATAAACCAGCAAAGGACCAGCATAAACCAGCTAAGGACCATCATAAACCAGCTAAGGACCAGCATAAACCAGCTAAGGACCAACATAAACCAGCAAAGGACCAACTTAAACCAGCAAAGGACCAGCATAAACCAGCAAAGGACCAGCATAAACCAGCAAAGGACCAACATAAACCAGCAAAGGACCAGTATAAACCAGCAAAGGACCAACATAAACCAGCAAAGGACCAGTATAAACCAGCAAAGGACCAGCATAAACCAGCAAAGGACCAGCATAAACCAGCAAAGGACCAACATAAACCAGCAAAGGACCAGTATAAACCAGCAAAGGACCAACATAAACCAGCAAAGGACCAGCATAAACCAGCAAAGGACCAACATAAACCAGCAAAGGACCAGTATAAACCAGCAAAGGACCAACATAAACCAGCAAAGGACCAGTATAAACCAGCAAAGGACCAGCATAAACCAGCAAAGGACCAGCATAAACCAGCAAAGGACCAGCATAAACCAGCTAAGGACCAACATAAACCAGCTAAGGACCAACATAAACCAGCAAAGGACCAGTATAAACCAGCAAAGGACCAACATAAACCAGCAAAGGACCAGCATAAACCAGCTAAGGACCAACATAAACCAGCAAAGGACCAGTATAAACCAGCAAAGGACCAACATAAACCAGCAAAGGACCAGTATAAACCAGCAAAGGACCAGCATAAACCAGCAAAGGACCAGCATAAACCAGCAAAGGACCAACATAAACCAGCAAAGGACCAGTATAAACCAGCAAAGGACCAACATAAACCAGCAAAGGACCAGCATAAACCAGCAAAGGACCAACATAAACCAGCAAAGGACCAGTATAAACCAGCAAAGGACCAACATAAACCAGCAAAGGACCAGTATAAACCAGCAAAGGACCAGCATAAACCAGCAAAGGACCAACATAAACCAGCAAAGGACCAGCATAAACCAGCTAAGGACCAACATAAACCAGCTAAGGACCAACATAAACCAGCAAAGGACCAGTATAAACCAGCAAAGGACCAACATAAACCAGCAAAGGACCAGCATAAACCAGCTAAGGACCAACATAAACCAGCAAAGGACCAGTATAAACCAGCAAAGGACCAGTATAAACCAGCAAAGGACCAACATAAACCAGCAAAGGACCAGCATAAACCAGCAAAGGACCAACATAAACCAGCAAAGGACCAGTATAAACCAGCAAAGGACCAACATAAACCAGCAAAGGACCAGTATAAACCAGCAAAGGACCAACATAAACTAGCAAAGGACCAGTATAAACAAGCTAAGGACCAACATAAACCAGCAAAGGACCAGTATAAACCAGCAAAGGACCAACATAAACCAGCAAAGGACCAGTATAAACCAGCTAAGGACCAACATAAACCAGCAAAGGACCAGCATAAACCAGCTAAGGACCAACATAAACCAGCAAAGGACCAGTATAAACCAGCAAAGGACCAGCATAAACCAGCAAAGGACCAACATAAACCAGCAAAGGACCAGTATAAACCAGCAAAGGACCAACATAAACCAGCAAAGGACCAGTATAAACCAGCAAAGGACCAACATAAACTAGCAAAGGACCAGTATAAACAAGCTAAGGACCAACATAAACCAGCAAAGGACCAGTATAAACCAGCAAAGGACCAACATAAACCAGCAAAGGACCAGTATAAACCAGCTAAGGACCAACATAAACCAGCAAAGGACCAGCATAAACCAGCTAAGGACCAACATAAACCAGCAAAGGACCAGTATAAACCAGCAAAGGACCAACATAAACCAGCAAAGGACCAGTATAAACCAGCTAAGGACCAACATAAACCAGCAAAGGACCAGCATAAACCAGCTAAGGACCAACATAAACCAGCAAAGGACCAGTATAAACCAGCTAAGGACCAACATAAACCAGCAAAGGACCAGTATAAACCAGCTAAGGACCAACATAAACCAGCAAAGGACCAGCATAAACCAGCTAAGGACCAACATAAACCAGCAAAGGACCAGTATAAACCAGCAAAGGACCAACATAAACCAGCAAAGGACCAGTATAAACCAGCAAAGGACCAACATAAACCAGCAAAGGACCAGCATAAACCAGCTAAGGACCAACATAAACCAGCAAAGGACCAGTATAAACCAGCTAAGGACCAACATAAACCAGCAAAGGACCAGTATAAACCAGCTAAGGACCAACATAAACCAGCAAAGGACCAGCATAAACCAGCTAAGGACCAACATAAACCAGCAAAGGACCAGTATAAACCAGCAAAGGACCAACATAAACCAGCAAAGGACCAACATAAACCAGCAAAGGACCAGTATAAACCAGCAAAGGACCAACATAAACCAGCAAAGGACCAGTATAAACCAGCAAAGGACCAACATAAACCAGCAAAGGACCAGCATAAACCAGCTAAGGACCAACATAAACCAGCAAAGGACCAGTATAAACCAGCTAAGGACCAACATAAACCAGCAAAGGACCAGTATAAACCAGCAAAGGACCAACATAAACCAGCTAAGGACCAGCATAAACTAGCAAAGGACCAGTATAAACCAGCAAAGGACCAACATAAACCAGCAAAGGACCAACATAAACCAGCAAAGGACCAGTATAAACCAGCAAAGGACCAACATAAACCAGCAAAGGACCAGTATAAACCAGCAAAGGACCAACATAAACCAGCAAAGGACCAGCATAAACCAGCTAAGGACCAACATAAACCAGCAAAGGACCAGTATAAACCAGCTAAGGACCAACATAAACCAGCAAAGGACCAGTATAAACCAGCAAAGGACCAACATAAACCAGCTAAGGACCAGCATAAACTAGCAAAGGACCAGCATAAATGAGCTAAAGACCAGCTTAAACCATCTTAAACCAGCATAGCAGCGTTAAAACCAACCTAACCAACATATGCTGTTTTTTTTCCAACAGGGACATGAGCATGCAACTGCAATAGAGACAATAGTCCAAAATCTCTACTGGTTGACAAATGTCTACCAGTTAATTGTGTCAATAATTATGACAAAAAATAATAATACTTAAATAATAGAAAAATTAATGTGTTTGTGTTTGTGTACACAATGTGAGTTAAAAACTCAGCTGACTTTAGTAAGATCAGAAGACAAACTGGGTTGTTCATTTGTCCTGAGCCAACCTTTTTCCTTCATAAAAATAAATAAATAAATAAACAGATTTGGGTCAGTGTCCTCACTGCTGGTCAGAAAAACTAGGGCTATGGCAGAAAAAGTTCAATAGAACTAGCATCAAAATGAATTGGTAACTTCCTGCACAACAAAAAATATTCTACAGAGGCATTTGTTTTCTGAAACTGTGTATGAAGGCAAATGCTGTATGGGAGATATCTGACTTGCTCAGTGTGACTCAATGTCCGATATACTGTATTATTTAAAAAAAAAAAATAGAGATGTATCTAGATGATCAAATTTAATGAACTTGTTTTTACCTGAGGGCCCAGGAGCATAACACTTCAGCCTGTCAGCTTTTACTGTGTCACAGTTTGTGAGGTTTTGCAGTCTCTGGTGATTGAGTGGACTCATCACACAGCAGACAATCAACAGCTGTTCAAAGGCCAGTGAATTGTGAACTAAACATCACAAACTTCACATCCCAACATTTATAACCATCCATAACACCTGACAACTCACTCTGTATCCTTATAAAAGTTTACAGCCAAACACACACACATAAGCAAACACTCCTCAGGACTCTTGTCTCAACTTTAAACTCTGCAGCTACCAGCGCTGCGTTACAATTACTGTCACTCACTCCAAAACCGCTTTGGTGGTAACAATTACCCTGTTGTGTCCAATTAGTCCTGTAATCAGGCTTTGGTAATTGCCGCCGCAATTGCAGTTCGTGGTATAAAAGCACATCCGTCACAACACCCTGATTGTCTTCAGGCTCATTGGGCTTCATCTTTAATCTCTATGGAGAAATTCCGCTCCCCCCTCCTTTTGCAATAACACTTCCCCATCCCATACTAAGACTACCATTTGTCTTTTGGATACAATGCATATGTTGCACCAAGGGCAGGTGCACAGTTACTAAAATTAAATACCGAGGTATGAATAATACCTGATAAAAAGTGGCCAGTTTTGCATGCAGCACATCTGCTTAGTTAACAAGCCAATGCAATTCTAACACAAAACATTGACGACAAATGAAATATTGTTCAGGCATCTTTATATAGATTTTCAGGCATCTTGAGAAGTATAACTATTTGTAATAACCATGCAAGTTATAGTTTTAAACTAATATGTATATATACACACTGCCGGTCAAAAGTTTGGGATCAGTAAGATTTTTATTGTCTTTTAAAAAGTTTCTAATGCTCACCAAGGCTGCGTTTATTTGATCAAAAATACAGAAAAAAATGTTATATTGTGAAAAATTATTACAATGTAAAACAACTTTCTTCTATTTTAATATAAATTAAAAATCTAATGTATTTCTGTGATCAAAGCTACATTTTCAGCATCATTACTCCAGTATTCAGTGTCACATGATCCTTCAAAAATCATTTTAATATACTGATTTATTATCAATGTTGGAAACAGGTGTGTTGCTTAATATTTTTTGGAACCTGTGATACTGTTTTTCGGGATTCTTTGATGAATAAAAAGTTCAAAAGAACAGCATTTATTTAAAATAGCATTTTTTTTTTAAATATACACTACTGTTCAAAAGTTTTGGGTAAGTAGATTTTTATGCTTTGCTTTTTTTAAAAAAATGAATACTTTTATTTAGCAAGGATGTGTCAAATTGATAAAAAAAAAAAGTGATAACAAAGACTTATATTGTTAGAAAATGTTTATATTTTGAATGAAAGCTGTTCTTTTTAACTTTTTATTCATCAAAGCATCCTGAAAAAAGTATCACAGGTTCCAAAAATATATTTGGTAGCACAACTGTTTCCAACATTGATAATTCTACATATAAATCAGCATATTAGAATGATTTCTGAAGGATCATGTGACACTGAAGACCGGAGTAATGGCTAATGAAAATTAAGCTTTGCATCACAGGAAAAAAAAAATATTTTAATGCATATATTGTGATAACACTTTGCAGTATTATTGTTTTTTCTGCATTTTTCATGATGAGTGTAAGATTTCTTTAAAAACATTACAAGTCTTACTGATGCCAAACATTTGAGTGCCAGTGAATATAAAGTTTTCAAAAGTTGGCAAAATTTTTCCAAAGGTTTCCAACAGTTTCGGAAATGTTCTGCCTTTTTGCAACCCTTTGACTTCAGTCAAACTACTAGTGAACTTTATGAATTAAAATGCACACAATGTGATTTTCTTTTTTCTTTTAAAAACTAAACTATATCATATTTTTTTTTCAACTTTTTGATATTTCTGTTAACACCTAAAAAAATCAAGATCAAGATTCAAACCTTAGTTTTATTTTACATAAATATGTATGATTAATAAATCAGGATTATAAAAACATTAAAACAAACCATATTTGGCATAAAAATGGACTTTTAATTTAGTTTTAACTCACTTCCGGTTTAAGCTCTGCCCACATCCAGTTCTATTTGAATACAGCTGCAAAAACAGATAATTGCTCTCAGCAAGTTATCAGCGATTTGTTGTACGCTCAATTGATTTTCTAGAGGGATCTTCATAAAAGGTATGAAACTGTGAGACAGCTGTCCGCTCTGCTGTCCTTGGCCCTGGGGATGTGCAACCGAGGGGCTACTGACTGGTAACCGGCCAAGGTGTGTGAACACTATCATGCGAGCGCCTGTTTGTGGGTTTGTGTACCACAGTGAAGCCCAATGGACTGGCAACCAGGAAGTCTAGTATTTTGTCTAGTGCCAAACCCAAGCATGCCAGAAAAAAATGGCAGAGAAGATACATCTCACCGCGTCTTCAAATGACTGTGTAATATCTATGAACGCCTTCCCATGGGCTTGAATAGAGCCAATAGGACACCTGCCTCAAATGCTTACCGAAATGGTGGAAATCCAAAAATGCACTTGAGTTCTCACTATTGAGCTAAACTAAGTAGCTCGAGTAAAAATACCTGAACCCAATCCTGAATGCTTAAGAGGCGTGTTTAGAGCATGTCATGTTGTGAGAGGCGAATTGATATTGTTATCCTGGGCACTAATACTGAGAATAAATATTTTTTAACAAATTATCAGAATTATGAATGCATTTTAGGATAACTTTTCCCTTTTTCCCACTTTTCCTTTTCCCATGCTATATACATAACATAAACTACCAATGAAAAATTCTTCTAAATCATTAATCTTAGGCAATCCCAAAACTGAATACAAATTTTTTTAAAATCAAAAGTTGCAACTGTGTTATTTAATGAGCTAACATGAACTACTGTAAGAGTTGTATTTTTTTTAACAAAGATTAATAACCCATGTAACAAATGTAGCTATTGCTCTAACTAAGAGATCTTACTGTAAAGTGATAGCTATTGGTCTTTAGAATTCTTTTGCACTTTAATCTGTGTACATTTTTTAACTTTATAATTTTTTTGTGCATTGCTTTATTGTATTTAAACATTCAGTTAATTTTGTTATAAGAAAATAGCTATTAAATCTGTATTATGAAACACTTTTTTGCAAATAAATTTCAATATCATGATAATACTGTATACAGTCATAAAAGCATTATCATTCAATCGCAACATGAAAACTCGTACCGGTATATCCCTATGCATATTGCATATTTTTACTTTTTTTAAGGAAACCAAACCAATGCATCGTTGACATTTGTGAGTGTTTTCAGCTTGTTTTTTTGGGGTTTTTTTGCTATAAAATTATGCCATGCAGTTGCTTCAAACAATGATATAAAGCTATTTAAAACATCAATCAATATAAATTGTGATAATCGTAATTAATAATAGCAATTACAATTTCAAGGGAATAATCGACGGTTATGATTTCCTATTGCCCTATTCCTGTTGAGACTTTGTTTACAAATAGTTATTTTATTTTTCTTTGAATAGAGACATGTATTACAGTTCATGTAAAAAGCTGAGAAAACAATGTCTTTTACTTTAATGTTTGTTCAGTTAAACATTTAGCATATAAGCATTGCATTTGTATATGTGAAGTACATACTAAGTATTCATATACGTTAATAATATGCAGCTTGAAGTAGTGCAGCGGGTTGCTGACACGGAAAATAAAGAGAGATATATTATGACATACGTGTAAGCGTCTGAAATCTTTTCCCCCGAACTTTCACTAATAATTCCAAACCCATGAGACCTTTCTTCATCTTTAGAACATAAATGAAGATATTTTTGATGAAATCCAAGAGAGCAATTAAACTACATTCTTAAAAATAAATGTGATTCACGATGCCATAGAAGAACCTTTTTTGACTAAAAGGTTCTATAAAGAACCTTAAACATCTGAAGAACCTTTCTGTTTCACAACAGGTACTTTGTGGTGAAAGAAGGTTATTCAGATTATCGAAAGGTAAGAAAGAGATGGTTCTTCTATGGCACTGCTGTGAAGAACCTTTTAAAGCACCTTTATTTTTAAGAGTGCACCTAAGCCTAAAACAGTCCATGGGAATACTTGTTGTTTATGTGTAATTGATGACAAGTTTTTGGGTAAACTGTGTCTTTAATGGAACAGTTAAGCATCCAAATTTATTACCATTCCCTTCCAAACCAATTCCCCCTCTGGTTCGCATCTGTCACTCTGTGTCGTTCCCATCCTCATTTGTTTTCTCTTTGTACCTCTTCCTTTCTCTTTATTCACATTCCCACACATAACAGCCTCTCGAAAGAAGAATCTCTGTTGACATTCATCACCCATTTACAAATTTGCAGGGAAATATCATAGCAATTTGCACCGAAAGACTCCCCCTCACACACACTTCTTTCCTCTTTTACCAGCTTCTCCTAGCAGGAAGTTTTAGTTCTCTTTCTCTCTCTTTCCAGGATGTCACGCAGAGGCCAGATATTTAAAGAGATGAGAGCTGCTTTCTGAAGTAGTGCTTGAGAGAGACGGCAACCTAATTCCACCCGCTAGATGAATGGGAGCTTTTAGTCTGCGTCCCTGTCAATCCGCGAGCTTTGAAGTGTGCCAACTTCACAAGAAAACGCAACAAAAAGATTGGGGATGGCGGGTGAGGGAGTAAAGAATGAGGGTGTAAGGTGAAAGAGAGAAAGTTGATGTCTCTATTGAACACGGGAACACGTTGCGGCTACACGCCACCCTCCCTCGAGCATCGAAAGAGAGCAAACTGTGTGTCGGATTCGGAGCAAAAAAAGATAATAGGGGAGACGAAGAAATATTCCGGTTCCACTGTCACAGGGAAATTAGTGAGCAGACGAAGCTGTAATTCTGATTAGTTCTTTTTCACATTTCGACAGCTGTTTTTGCAGAGTTAGCCTACAGCACGCTGACTCACTCTATGATCTGAGCTCATGAAAGTTTCGACTAGTTAAACTGCTAAACCATGACATGTTTCAACCTCGGGATTACGAGCAGCCAAAGAGACAAGCCAGGCCTCACAATGTATAAATGTGTAAATAACAGCATGCATCCTCATGCATTCATGTGAAAAATGGAACGGATCACTATGGAAACTCTTTCTCTCGTAGATCTTCAATGCATAATGGTCTCACTTTCCATATACCAATGTCCTGACTGACTGACTAATTTGACATTTGTTCAAAGCGGTGGCAGCTGAAGTAGCGGTACAGGAGATTAGTCTAAATCTACCCCGGTAATAGCAGTAGGATTTCTGTAAGGCAGGTATGTCCTGTCGAGCATTTGCATGCTCAGTGTTCCAAATAATTGCCCCTCTGGGACTGTTTTATGTCTGATTGTGAAGAATGTTCCCATTTCACAACAAAAGGAGCACAAGAGGGCTATTATCTGTATCAGGTCCCTTCACTGATTCAAAATGAGCTTTAGTCTTTTGAGGTGCTTTTTATATATAAAAAAGGACATTTTCCCAAGAAGTCGTGTTGTGAATTATAATTTTGTGAGAAATATTTATTATTTATTTTTTATGTAGAAAATGGAGACGTTATTTCTTTACCATTCCAATTTATCTCAAAAGCAGTGCAATGAGCAGGACACCTTGGTCCAACAGCCAGGTTGTTTTGAATCAATAACCTGAGCTTTAAATGTAATGTAATGCAATGTTTTTACACATTCACTGTGTAAACGAATGGCGCAGACGCACGGTTTTGTTTATTACACACATACTGAAGTGCACTTGATGCCTGCAGTGTTTTCAAACTCAGCCACCACTATATATGAGTACATTAACATATGAATATAATCTCTAGAACTGAGTCACCTCATGCACATTTTGTAGCTTCTTTTGAGAAAAACTATTGTCATATCATATAGAAACTTAAAGGTCTTCACAGCAACCTGTCAAAATAAAAGTTTGGTTTAACTTAAAGAAACTGTGACAGAAAGATATTACTTAATGTAATGATAGTACTACTAATAATAATAAAATTATTTTTAAATAAAATTATAATACAAAGTATTGAAAAAAACTATTATATATGATAAAAATTCAAAAAACTGAATTTAAGAAAAAAAAATTATAATTTAAAACTTAATTTTGTTAAACTTTAAATACATTTTTGTTAAATTGTGTAAATTTCATGATTTCAATTAATTAGACATACTTTTTGATTAATATTTTTTTTTATATTTACCTATTAAAACAGAATCTAGAAAAGTTAAAAAGGGGAAAATCAGAATTTGGAGAAAAAAAAATAATAGAATTTGGGAGGAAAAAGGCATAAGCGTTTTCTTCATCTTCAGAACACAAATGAAGATGGAATTTCTGACTCTGCATAGACAGCAATGCAACTACCTGTACCATGTTCAAGGCCCAGAAAGGTAGTAAGGACATCGTTAAAATAGGCCAATGTAAATACTTTTTTTTTTTTTATGTCATGTGATCTGTAATTTCCGTGTTCTACAAAATTAATGAAACAAAGATTGCTCTGGTTTTCTAAACACTTGTTTTATTTTGCTAAAACAGACAGTTTAGTTGAGCCAAAAATTGACTGCACAAGCAAAAAGAGCAATATTTAGAGAGTGCTGCAGAGCTGCTGCATTTACACTTTTCAAGGCAACCTACGAACAGCTTACTTAAAGTTGTCTCCTCACATTAAACTAGGAAAGAAGGTATTTTAACTGCGAAAAAGATGACACACTTCACTTTAGTGCCAGACTATGTTTAAGTCAAGATCTGGAAGTGAAAATCATCTTTAATCAGAATGATCTGCCTCAGTCAGAGAGGAAAGTGTCAGCCGGTGACTGACAGAGCTGCTAGTGTTTTCCCATCAGCCTGCAGAGGGATGCTGAGTGACAGTGAGGGGACTCAGGCAGGCAGCCTGGCCTGCAGGCAGACCCGAAGGCCATCTGATGATCAACCGACTGTGTGTGTTTAGCTACTGGGTGAGGCACTGTTCACCTCGCGGTCATGGTTTAAATCACTGCAGACTGGCAGCCCATTAGTGCCATTTATGTCTTAATATTTGTGTGCTGATTCAGCATGCCAACACATTTGGTCTTATTCAATAACAGTACTGTATATACACTACTATACCAAAGTTTGGGGTCAGTAAGTTCTTTTTAAAAGAGAAATTCTAAATTGTATTTATAAAACATGCATTACATTACAATACTTTTCACTGATTAAGAATCTACTGCAGTGGTCACAATCTAAATATATAAATATGAAATATGAAGCGGTACAATGTTTTTAAACTTTGATGACAATCTTATTAAGAAATTAGTTTTGATCGGCAAATTAGTATTTTAAACTGATTTCAGAAGGAAGGATCAGACACTGGTGACTATGGAAGCCTGTTTCTGCCACGGAATAAAAAATAATAAAAGGTAACTGCGAGTTTACATCTTGCAATTTTGACTTTTTCTCAGATACAAACTTAGAATTGCAAGTTATAAAGGCAGAATACTGGGATATAAATTCTGAGAGAAAAAAGTCATTTTCATTTCTCAGAATTGCGAGTTAATATCTTGCAGTTGAGTTTTTTCTCACAATTATGTTTTAATCACACTATGCAAACTTCATAACATATATCATGCATTTCTGAGACAAAAAGTCTAAACTGAAAGTTTATCTTGCGACTTAAATTCGAAGAGTTTATTATAGAAGCCCGTTTCCGACACTGATAAAAATGCATCATAAACGTGCAATTGCAAGTTATAAAATCAGAATTGAATGATATAAACGCCCAATTCTGAGAAATAAAGTCAAACTTGCATATAAACTTGCAATTGTGAGTTATAAAGTCAAAAATCTAAGATATAAACTCGCAATTCTGTGATTTTTTTTTTCTCCTCAGAACTACACTTTAAAACTTGCAATTGCGAGTCTATGTCTTACAATTCTGAGAAAAAAGTCAGAACTGCAAGTTTATATCATGCAAAAAAAAAGTCAGAAATGCGAGATGTAAACTCACAATTGCGAAAAAATAAAAGTCAGAATTGTGAGATAAAATGTTACCTTTTTTATTTTTTCTTCAGTTCCATTAAAGACTGGAGTAATGGCTGCTGAAAAGTCAATAAATAATTTCTTAAAATAATATTTAACAGTCAAACTCCACAATTCAAGTATACTACATAGATTACAGTCTTTGTAGCATGTTTTCAGCAATACCTTTCCAACATTTATCATTTGTTTCGAAACAATTCTTTTTGTATTGCCTTTACAGGGACTTTAAAGCAAACATTTCACAAAGTTGCAATTCTGACTTTATATCTTGCAGTTCTGACTTTATAACTCACAATTGTGCTTTTTTTGTGTCTCAGTTGTGAGTTTATATGATGCAATTCTGAGAAAAAAAAAGTAATTGTGAGATTAAAAGTCATAATTACCTTTTTTTATTCAGTGGCGGAAACAGGCTTCCATAGTTTATATCTTACAATTCTGAGTAAAAAAAAAAAAAAATTGTAAGTTTAAATCATGCATTTTTATTCAGTGTCGGAAACGGGCTAGCATAATAAACACAATTCTTAGAATTGAGGTCAGAATTGACTTTTTTTCTTAGAATTGCAGGATTTAAACTCGCTGTAGTGAGTTATAAAGTCAGTACTCAACTGCAAAATATTAACTCAAAATTCTGAGAATTGAAAATGACTTTTTTCCTCAGAATTGCTAGTTTATATCAAGCAATTCTGAGAAAAAAAAAAAGTCAGAATTGCAAGTTTATATAATTAATGGTCCAACTCCATAGTTCAAATATATTATATACTGTAGTTCAGTCTTTGTAACATGTTTTTAGCATTACATTTCTAACATTTATAATGTGTTTAGAAACAATTCTCTGAATTCAGAAAAAGGATTTTAAATCAAACATTTCAGCAAAATCAAAAATGACTAAGCAATCAAGTAAAAATCGACTGACAATGAAAGCAACCATATGGACACTGAAATGATTGTACTGGCAGCTGAAAGTTTAGCAGGCATGTCTGTTCTCTATTCAGCCATTTTTTTTTTTTTTTTTTAGAAGGTTAGAAGAGAACGATTATTTTCCGCCCCTGGACAGTTTCCATAGAGGGATTATAATGATTTGTAAGGTCCAAACTTCATCTGATCTGACCACAGACCCACCTACGAATCCATTTAAAGACAGAAAGGAGGGTCAAAACATTTGGCCATCCACACTATGATACCCCTAGAGCAGATAGAGTCTGAATATGGTCCAAGGGCCTCAAAAGAAGGATTAAGATAAAGCTGTTCGTTGGTAAAGTGGACTAATGCCAGCTCTCAGTATAAGGAAAAAAGCAGTGTGAAAACTGGCACAGAACAAGCAGAGTACGATTTTACTGTATTAGTTACAGGATTAAATGAGTTTGCATAAAGGAATGCCGGCCTGTTTTTAACGTCCATACATTAGGCAATAAAAGTGCATCTTGCAACATGACAGGGAAGATATTTAAACGCCAAATAAAGCACTCAAACAAAAATATCATTTGTAAAATCCGTTTACTTTGTTGTCTAATGAAATAATCTGTTTGGGTTGCATCCAAAGATGTCATTACAACCAAAAAACAAAGAGCAGATTTGTCAAGCAACGAGTGTAGTGCATCTGAAGAGGCATAAACAGCAAAAACGACAGATTCCATTTGTGCAGGCCCTTGGATGGTTTGCATTGTTTATCACACATGGAATTCTGACACTAATGTAAGTGAGGATAATAGACGGAAGAGTAGTTGGATTTCCATTGACACAGTCAAAGAGTTAAGAGATTGCTCCGGTGGTTTGTTTGCAATGCGTCGCAGTGAATCTTTATGCCTTTGTCTTTAAATGTCTGAATATGAATTATGGCGTGTCATCTTCAGTTGAGTGGCCTAGTGGGAATCCTTGACATCAGAGAGGAGTCCTAGAACCTCCGCGGAGTTTGGCAAGGGGAAAATGATATACTTGAAATGTTCTGTAATAAAGTTAAGCCTGAGAAAGTGCTGTCTTGGGAGCACTAAAGTATACCTTCTGAACTTCTAAGCTGTCATTCCACTCTGAATAAGAATTAAGATCCGTTTTCCCAACTGAGTGTCCAGACAGTTAAACACTGACAGAGAAGTTGAAAGGAGGAGAGGGAAAATCAACAATGCTCCGCCTGCTCCATACAAATATCTTCAAAACAGAGGCCGAACGGCTCCAACGGACAGCGCTATTGTTTAATGCATGGCGCAAATCAAGTTTTATGCTTGCTGGATGTATTTTTGATAGTGTGTGTGTGTACATGTCTTTTCTGATTTACAGTTGTATCATAGTGAGGCCAACAGCACTTTGGAAAAACTAAATCCTTGTAGATACCTACAACATTTATTGTGCAACATATGCATTATTTATCAATTGATTTATTTTCTTTTCATAACAGGGTTATGTATTTATTTTTCCTATGTATTTTATTTGTTTTTTTATTAGAAGGATTATTTATCTATTTTAGTTTGTTTTCTTTTACTTTGCAAGTATAGAATGGCAATAAAGTAATAATGAAAGGACGCATTTAATTTTTTTTTTTTTTCTGGTTACATAACACCCTGGCATTTTTAAATATTTTCATGAAAAATATATATCTACTGTCTAGAAGATGTATATTGTCGTTTAATTTTCAAACAAAAAAGCTATTTAATTTATTTTTCACCCATAATATATTGTAAATACATATACACTGCCGCTTAAAAATTGAGATCAGTAAAGACTTTTTTTTTAAAGTCGTCTCTAATGCTCATTTCTAAGGCAAAATTTATTTGATCAAAAATACATAAAAAAATTAAAATGTTATTACAATATAAAATAATGGTTTTTATTTTAATGTACTTTAAAATATAATTTATTCATGTGATGCAAAGCTGAATTTTCATCAGCTCCAGTATTAAGTGTCACATAATCCTTCAGAAATCAATCAAAAATTAAAGATTAAAGATTAATAACAAGTTAAAAGGAACAGCATTTATTGAAAAAAAAAATCTTTCCTAACATTGTAAATCTTTGCTATCATTTTTTTATTAATTTAACACATCCTTGGTAAGTATTAATTTATTTAAAAAAAGAATAAAAATGGACTGAACCCAAACTTTTGAACAGTAGTGTAATTTTTAGAAAACCTTTCTATTTTAAATAAATGCTGTTCTTTTTAACCTTTTATTGATCAAAGAATCCAGAAAAAAGCATCAACATTTATTTTCAACATTGATAAATCATGTGACACTGAAGACTGCAGTAATAGTGCTGAAAATTTAGCTTTGTATAACAGGAATAAATTACATTTTAAAATATATTCACATAGAAAACAGTTATTTTAAATTTAAATAATATTTCACAATATTACAGTTTTTTTCAGCCTTGATGACCATAAGAAACATCTTTAAAAACCATTAAAAATCTTAAAAGATGAGATCATTTTCAGTGCCAAACAGAGAATTTGCTCCTAAAAGGGAAAATCAGAAAGGGCTTTTTAATAAAACTTGGCTGTCTATGCAGTAGAAATATGAAATAAGGCATTTCCTTTTACTAAAAACTTCAACATCCACTTTTGATTTTGGTGCCGCTTTTCTGTCAAACTGACTATCTATGGGCAAGAATACAAAAATGCAGAAGCCTGTATTGTGCAAAAGCCCTGAATCTGTCAAAAGCTTGCTATATAATTTGGTACACCTCAGCTGGCAAATAAATGAGGATATCTGGGTGCAGGTACAGTAATATGGAGTAAAAGTACACATTGTTCATTTACATCAGCTACCAACACTGTAACAATACAAAGCTGTTTGAAAATCGCTGAGCTTCTCCTTTACACCCTAAAGGCAAAAGCATCATGTTTATAAGCAACAGCAATACAGCCAGTGCCTCTTTACATTGTGCTCCAGCTGAACAAACATGTCAGGCTGTGCTTCCCTGATTCTGAAGGACAGACCTCGCAACACCCGACAGGGAGAGAATTATTAATCAGGTTGTACCTTCGCCAATGCCTTTTGATAGCCGGCAGTATGGAATTAGACTGAATGCCTTAAAATTCCAGTCAGTCAGACAGACAGCTTAGCAACTTGATTTTCTCTCCCACTGACTCTCTGTCTCCTCAATTCAGGTGTAGTCTATGGGGACAATGAACGGGTTCAATACAGCTAATGAAATAATTTCGCTTCAGTCAATTGTACACTCTCTCTGCTCGACTAATTATTCTCCTGGTGGATCAGTGCGAGGAGTCTCTCAGGCCGATCGTCAGCTGTGAACCCAATCTCGCTTCAGCCTCGCCGCTCCAAATGTCTCTGTGATAAGCGCGCATGTGCTTATGCAAACTGTTTTTGTGCTTAGTGTTAGTATATCTGTCCAGACGAGGAAAAGAGTGAAAATCTGTCTCAGTGATAAGATTTAAAATGGAGTTCCACTTCGTTCTACATTACCAAAAGCAGTTTTGCATTTCTTACATTCAACGCTGCATGGTGATCTGACCATATGTGAGTGGAATTTTCTGATCTAATTTTAGCTTCAGAATCAGATGTTTAAATATTTGAACCTTTGTGGTTACGCTGTATAGGTGGCAGTCAGAAATCAAACCTATGAGATTAGTAACAAACAAAGTGAGATTAATAATACTTTTTCATTAAAACAAGAAATTTCTGTAAAATGGCCGGTTATGAATAATGTCCGAAATAAATCTTTTATATTCTTCTTATTATTATATTGTTGCATCGATTAGCCCTATAAAAAAATGGTGTTTTGGTTCATTTCATTCATTTTGCAATGATAAATATGCTGCTGATTGAAAACAATTGTGTATCATGAATGTTTTTATAAAACAATATTGATTCTTAATTTCCAAGAATCACATAGTGTACCCTGTTTCCAGCTAATAAACGTAACATCACATTCAATAAATCACAATACACTTTGTGCTTTGTTACTTTTGATATGAAACAAGGTCTCAGATTTAAAATTCAGTCCATTTTATTATAGTTTTTAAATAATACATGACATTTTGGTGCTGTTTAATGTGGAGTGACTGCTGTAGAGAATCGCTGTAGTGCCTCAGATCATCGCAGTTACAGCCTGAAATAAACATGAATGAACATCAGAAGGTACGTAAAAAAAAAACAACTTACTGAAATCCGTATACTGTCGGAAATACCAGGTATTTTTAAAAGTAGAATTATGAAATATAAAATTGAAAAATAAATATATCTATCAGTTCTTTTTTACTTAAGTACATAAAAAATAGAGTACTTTTGTACTTTCACTTGAGTAAAATGGAAAAAGTACTTCTTTTACTTTTACTGGAGTAACATTTTAATATACGTATATGTACTTTTACTCAAGTACTTGATTTGTGTACTTTGTCACAACTGTCACAGAGCAGCTATAAGCTTAAGGAATTCCTGTAAAGTATTTGTTTCCATTGTGTTCATTGCAACACTGTAAAGTGATGAAACTATGGTGCCATGTGCTTTTTAAAACCATGTTCACAGGTTTAACATTATATTATCAGCTCGGAAAATACCTTAATTTGACTAGAAGCGCCAGAGACTGGAAATTAAAGGCTTCGTTCCAGTCAGGCGAAAAAGGTGGATAGTTCATGTCTCTGGGACAAAAGCACATGTACTGACAAAAACACTGACAAAGTTCAGCCATGTTTAAAAACACACACACAAAAAAGATTTTACACAATTTACTGGTATTTTGAAACTGATGTGTGAATGGTGCTTTACCGGTAAAAAGATGGAGCGTCACTGCCTGTGTGAACAGCACATTTTTGTAAGTCATATTTACCAGTAATTTTATGGCAATTTACTCATATGTGACCCTGGACCACAAAACCAGTCATAAGGTTAAATTTGACAAAACTGAGATATATACATATGAATACATATGAAAGCTCAATAAATAAGCTTTCTATTGATGTATGGTTTGTTAGGATAGGACAATATTTGGCCAAGATACATCTAGTTGAAAATCTGAAATGTAAGGGTGCAAAAAAATCTAAATACTGAGAAAAACACCTTTAAAGTTGTTCAAATTAAGTTTTTAGCAATGCATATTACTAATCAAAAATTACATTTTGATAGGTTTACAATAGGAATTTTACAAAAAATCTTCATGGAACATGATCTTTACTTAATTTCCTAATGATTTTTGACATAAAAGAAAAATCAATAATTTTGACCCATACAATGTATTTTTGGCTATTGCTACAAATATACCCCAGCGACTTAAGACTGATTTTGTGGTCCAGCGTCACATATTACTGTGTGAAAGGGGCTATGGAAATTGTAATAGTTCAACACAGCTTTAAATTTGGACTTTACTTTTTTTCTGTACTTTTACTCAAGTTCTTGATTTGTGTACCTTGTCCACCACTGTTCAATAGTGGTGTTGCAGCAGGACATGCTGTAAGTATAGACCTATTTTAGTACAGTCACAGTGTTCTGAATCGAAAAACACCATTTGATTCTGGTATTTTTTTATAAAAATGGAAACAGTAGCCAAGCCTAATGACACCCTGGTCACACTCATTGAACTTCCAATGAACTTTACATTGAAACTGCATAATTCCACACATTTTGCTAGCAATTTACAGCATTCGGTGGTGTACCTGCCAAAAAGAGCCATTTATAACACAAATCCACTTTAAATATCCAGAGAATGGCTGCCATCTGGAGAGCACTCTTTATGTGTTAGTCTTTTCCGTTATTGCTGATAGAAAAACTCAGAATAGCAGTTGGAGTGGCGCTCTGTTCTTAATCACTTCCGCTCCCCAGAAGCCTCTCTGAGAGCGATAGGAGGGCTTGGAGATGACGTGAGATCTGAAGGGGGGCAAGTGAGTCAGAGATTTCTGCTTGTTTTTGTGCAAAAACTATTTGTGTTAGGCTAGAGTACGGAAAAGACACAATATTTGTAATAAATACAAGATGAGTGCGCTGCATAATGAGCAATATTATTTTTGTGAGCGTGACCTGAATGGCTGCTGCTTGTTTGGTGAAAAATGGAAATCGGAGGTAATTTAATCAGGCAGGCTACAAGCAGGTCAATCTTTTCATTCAGTCAGCGTTTTTAGGCGGAAAACTAATGGCGCTAATTAAGGACGAATGTCTAAGCACCGCATATAACACAAAGTTGGTACAATGCTCATCAAAAGAAAACAAGAATGCCAGGGCGACAATGTTTTCTTCATGAAAAGGCCAGAAATCAATAGATCTGCCCAAGTGGGTAATGTGAAATCATATTTCCCCTCTAACTAGACAATCAAGAGTGGACATGTTCATAATTGAAACACTGGAAAGGTGTTATTGAGGGGGGGAAAGCATATCTGCAGAAAGCCCCTTGAGCATAGCACCTTATCTCCTGAGATAATGAGGGGGGGAGGGGGATTATGCTATTTTCTTTCTGCTACCCAACTGGGTCAGATGCATGTTAAAACGATTCAGAGCTGAAATGAAGCTGTGGTAAGCCTGGCATCCATTTAGAAGCACTTAAAAAGAGCGTGTTAATTTAAACCATGATATTGTTGCTTTTAATCTGGCAAACAGCATTTTGGCAGCACTCTCTATGACCCCAGCCTTGAAGCTACTGAGATTATTGCATAGGAAATGAAGATTGCAATGCTCGCGGTACAAATGTACAGTACTGTTTTAAGGGCTTTTATAAAGTATACATTTGAGGTAAGTTAAAACAGCAATTTGCGTGAAAATTACGGTTATCTAAACACAATATATGGCTTTAATTAAATGTTTTTCCAGATAAACACATGGTGCAGATAAGCGTGATAAGCTTGATGTGTGGCGCGTAAACATAACCAAATTTAATTATTCATAAAGAGTTCTTTCCGAAGACAAATTTCACACCTATATCTCCTTACATCCACTTTCTGGCGTTTAAGACAGTCTAATCACCATCAACAGCTCGTATTCTCTTTACCATTCCACGCTTCTGTTGGGCGACTGTCTCTATAATTATACTTCTCATTTTGTTTTTCCTCTAATGAAGACCTTTCATCTCCAAAGCGTAAAAATCAGTAGATATAAAGGCGTCTCAGACAGTACCCCATGGCTCGTCTGACGGAAGCCTTTGAACACACGCAAAGGGGAACGCGGCGGATTACTGCCAATGGCACCGCCAAAGCAGTTCTCATGCATTTCAAATTAACAAACAACACACTTTTTACATAACATGCCAGAGTTCATCCAGCGGTCAAGTAAATATTTGTTTTCAGTTTCTGATAGAAGGACAGAGTTAGCTTTAAATATGTAGAGGGTTTATGGTCTTATATATAAATACGCTTTCAAACATCAAAACACTAGTTCCTTTTACCGGTAAATTATTGTTAAGAAATCATGTACGAACAGAACCATTTGTTGTACCATTACCAGTAATAATGCGCTCTGTCTGAACACCGAATGAGATTATGAGCATGCACAAGTTCAAAATGTGCTGATGTAAGACGTCTATTCTAGGCCAATTATAACATTCTGAGGCAGATGCCACAACAACATGTGAAAAAGATCAACTGAATTAATTAAACTAAACTTTTTTAATATAACTAAATATACAAATGTTCGCAGGGTTAAGCTGTGCTGGTTGTTGGCTGCCACAGAGCATCTATAAGCTTAAAACGGTCATCGAATGCAAAACTCACTTCTACATGTTTAAAAGTATCTTTAAAAGTAATATCCCCTTTTTAAAATCAGCTCATTCTCAGCTTCTTGTGGATGTGATGACACACAGACAGAGGCCACGCCCATGATAGTTGATTGACATGAGCGCCTTACTTTAGCCCCGCCCTCACTGAGCTGAAACAGTCCGACTCTGATCGCCATTGTGTGACTCTGGAGCGATTGAGGTGTTCTGTTGTTGAATGTAATAATGAACATAGCAGTCCTCATTTACTCCAGACATCTGAGCCACTGAAGACGCAGAGGATTATCGTTACTTTCGTTTTTGAAAGGAAAGCGCCGATCCCGATCTACATATGCGTCTATGTTCGTGCGAATCGTTCCTGATGCAGCTTCACCCACAGAAGAAGTGAGTATAAGGGTTTTGTATGTATCTTGGCAAATGGCCTTTCTTAATAATGTGCTAGTGAGCAAGTTTAACAGCTAAATGCGGCTAAAGTAAACATTATGGCTCGTCATCCCACAGCAGAGAGGGGCGGGGTGAGCAGAGCTCATTAGCATTTAAAGAAACATGCAACAAAATAGCTCACTCTAAAATGGGCTGAAGGTTAAAAAAAATTTGTTTTTTACACTACCAATAAAAAATTTTAACCAAAGTATGTTTTAGACTTTTCAATAAGACCCTAAAGAATCATATTAACTTGTGTAAAATGGGCATCTGATGACTCCTTTAAGGAATTCCTGTAAAGTATTTGCTTTGCATACCAACAAATCTGTCTGTGTCCATTGCAACACTGTGATGAAACTATGGTGCATGTGCTTTTTAAAACCATTTTTACAGGTTTAACAATATATTATCGGCTCGGAAAATACCTTAATTTGACTAGTAACGCCCGAGACTGGAAAATTAAAGCTTTGTTACAGTTGGGTGAGATTTCTGCATTCAGGAAAAAGGTGTATAGTTTAGTAGTTTGAAGTCATCTAATAAGATGTCTCTGGGATAAAAGCAGATGCACTGATAAAAAACACTGACAGCGTTTAGCCATCCATGTTTAAAAACACAGTTAATTTTCGGTTAATGATTTTACACAATTTACCGGTATTTTGAAACCGATGTGAGAATGGCGCTTTACCGGTAAAAAGATGGAGTATGCCGGTGTATTTGTACTGTCATTTTAAAATTGTAATAGTTCAACACAGCTTTAAATTTTGACTTTACATTTGTTTTATTTTTATAAACACATTAGAATGTGTCTCTGAAACATTAAAGTAGTTGTGATAATATCAGCTTCATTGGGTCAGGACAGAACACTTTGGTCAGGACAAAAGTCTTGAAAGAGCTTGAAAGAGATTACAACTGAAAGAAGCGAGATTTTAATCAACTATGTCCCCTGAGCTCACATTCATCAGCTCTTGAGGTCTTTGTTTTGTGAGCCAGTGGAACTACATGAATCACTGCTAAGCCGTGACACTTCTGCCCTTAGACAACTTTTTGTGCCCTATAAGTCAGCATGTGTGTCTGTAATCCTTAGTCTCCATCAGCTGGATTTTAAATCAGAATCACTTTTAGTGCTAACTTTAAATAACTTTCTTCATCTTCAGCAATTATCTACAGAGAATGGGATTTATATTCAATTTGGACATCAAACACTTCTTTAGTACACTGTTCTTTGTGAGGACACAAAAATACATTTAAACAAGTCTCGTTTTGGATGTACAATTCTAACTTTGATGTATACACTGTGATTAAAGCAAGAATAGGTTTAGCAGCCCTGAGGAGGAAGTAGAAAGCGCTTTCCATTTGAATAAGTATGCACATTTTTCAGTGAGTCATAATTGCAAATTAGTCTAATAATGGATAGAATAACAGCAAATGAGCTTCTGGCTATATGAAATTCTCTTCAGCAAAATTTCATACACTGAAGGCTGCTGGGGTTCGCAGCATATTTTATTAATTGGACATGGCATGTAAAGCTGCATATTCCAAAGTTTGTGTGCATGACTTAAGATTGCAAAAAAGCTGTGTTTACCTTTAATTCAATCTTGTTTTTATACATAAACATGATTCAATATTGGTAAAGCGATATCTTGAGAAGCGCATAGATCTTATACAGTAGAACAAGCACTTCCCACAGAGATAATGAGCATGAAACTGCACACACTATAAATATCATGAGCATTGCTCATAGTCACAAAGTATATAAGATAATATTGAGAGAATTATTCTGAAAACCCTCCTGTGTTCTTGAGTTGCACGTCTTTTTGATCAGTTTGCAAAATATGGCCGCAACAGCGCATTAAACATTCTGTTTGATTTAAAAACGCTGATAGATTCACAAACAGGTTTATTCATGATATCTCAATATGTTCGCTCAGAATTTGTGAGGACACGACAAAATTTGTGCGTATTGTTGATTAAAAGATTAGCCTACATCTGTTTGCTGATGGCTGCAGGCGTCAAATGAAGATGCTCTAATTTGCAAATTAAGATGTATGAAAATATCTCTGACAGTCCAATCAGTGGCTTGCTTTGGCAGTAGAGCAAAAGCAACGAAAGAAAGTTTGGCAGGAGGAGCAATCCTCGGAGGAACAACCATAATCTCTTTTTCTGCCTCCCAGCTTCTGAAAGATGACTAAATAAATATGACATCAGTAAGAGAGAAAGTGAGAGAGAAGGAAAAACACTCTTTTTCGCCACTCTATACGCATGGCACATTTAAATGAAAAATTAAAATAGCTATTTTCTCAATGTTGACACAAACGCTAAGCAGATATTATGCAGGAATTGTTTTGTATAGGAGCTTACATTCTATTGCCCATCCGCCTCCTGTATGTGAGAATAGAGCCAACACAACAGCCAAAATACAACAATATCAGTTAGCACTGAAATCAGGTTTCTCAGTGATGTGTGTGTGAGAGGGGATTAGCTGATGACTTGCACGAGTGCTGTTTCCCTCTCGTATCTCTCAGCTCACAGTGGCCACAACACGCAGGCAGCTGGTGACAGACACAAGAACAGATGGCAGTAAACTGCAGTTAAAGAAAGTTCACTCGCTTCTGCCACATTCGCCCATGTAATTGCAGATAATTTTCTGTATCAAAAAACTATGATCATATTTAATGTCAGACAGACAAAGAAACTAAAAATATAGACCGACCGACCGACAGACAGACAAACAGACAGACAGACAGACAGATACATAGATACATAGATAGATAGATAGATAGATACATAGATAGATAGATAAACAGGTAGGTAGATAGACAGACACTCTATCTACCTGTCTGTCTGTCTCTCTCTTTCTCTCTATCTACCTGTCTGTCTGTCTGTCTGTCTGTCTGTCAGTCAGTCTATATGTCTGTCTATCTGTACAGGTAGACAGACAGACAGGAAGAAAGATAGGCATATAGACAGACAGACAGGTAGGTAGGTAGATAGACAGATAGATAGATCTATCTACCTGTCTGTCTATATGTCTGTCTATCTATACAAGTAGGTAGACAGACAGACAGGAATACAGACAGACAGACAGACAGACAGACAGATAGACAGATAGACAGATAGACAGATAGATAGACAGACAGACAGGTAGACAGACAGACATATAGACAGACAGACAGACAGGTAGGTAGACAGACAGACAATCTATCTACCTGTCTGTCTGTCTACCTGTTGTTCTCTCTGTCTACCTGTCTGTCTGTCCGTCAATTTATCTAGCTGTCTGTCTGTCCGTCGATCTATCTACCTGTCTGTCTGTCTGTCTGTCTGTCTGTCTGTCTGTCTGTCTGTCTGTCTGTCTGTCTGTCTGTCTGTCTGTCTGTCTGTCTGGCCATCTATACAGGTAGACAGATAGACAGACAGGAATAAAGATAGACATAAACAAACAGATAGATAGACAAACAGACAGACAGACAATCTATCTATCTACCTGTCTGTCTGTCTATATGTCTGTCTCTCTATCTTTCTGTCTGTGTCTATATGTCTGTCTATCTATACCGGTAGACAGATAGACAGACAGACAGACAGACAGACAGACAGGAATAAAGATAGACATAGACAAACAGACAGAGGGACAGACAGGCATGTAGGTAAATAGATTGATAGACATTTTGACAGACAGACAGGTAGATAGATCAACAGACAGACAGGTAGGCATAGAGACAGACAGATAGATAGATTATTTATGGATGGTGTATAGATAAATGCTTGCTTTATGTTGTAGTTTGAGGTATTTTTTGTTTTGAATGATTCTTTGTGAAGGGATTAAAGGATTAAAAGCAGCACTGACAGACCTCTCCAGGACAAGCGTGGGTCAGAAGTTCAGTGCTGCCCAGGGGTGTGAGGTTTACACACAGCCAGGCCCAAAACAGGGCTATGATGGGCTGCCAGGGGCGGCCGCCTGGTCTTCCTCACTGCCAGAGACAGCACTCACTGCATAGCAGGAGATTAAGACATCCTGCTGTCTGTCGATAATGGCAGAGGACACTGGTTATGAAGCGGAGGCCAAATGTGAACACGTCATTGGTAGCGATGCATAAGTTTAGCATGCAGCCTCAGTGTGAACACCATCTGCAGACGACCGCCCAGGACAGGACAGGACATGAGACATCTGCAGTCATGACCTCACACACTAATGCACCAAACTGCTGCTTAAAGGTGCCATAGAATGCATTTATACAATATTTTAAATTGTTCTCTGATATCTACATAGAAGGTATATGGCATAGGAAAGGGCAAAAAATCTCCAGAAATGGTTTTACAAATCTATTTACAACCCTAGGATTTGTCCCTAGAATGAAATGCTCTGTTATTGCCTTATTTGGAAGGTCCGTGAATAATTAATGAAGAGCTCTGCTCTGATTGGCTTTTTCACAGAGCCTCATTATCTCAATAGCTCACACATGGAGGAAATATTTATTTAATTACGGAGCTCTAGCCGCTTTTAATATGCGGTTTGTTGAATCTGCCGTTTTGAATCGTCGACATTTTCCTCTCACCATAGTGATCGCATGTGCTCTGTGTAACCTTATAATGCAGCGGGAGTGCTTACCACACAAGTTAGTGATGCTCAGGATCTGTAAATCATTCGCCATCATCAACACAGTCATCTCTCTGTTTATGTGGTAAGTGAAATCCTATGTACTACAATGTAACAGGCTAACGCTAGCAGTAAACTAACCGTGTCCCTTCAGTGACTCGCCTTATTTTACTGATGTACTGACGTTAGTGATGATTGGGCGATGCAAATGTTGGGGCGTAACTATTAACAATCCCGGGGCTATTGCGTAATAGTCAGAGTTATGTTGGGATTGGCCTATTTTTCAGTGGTCTTTTGCAAACACTAGATTTATATAAGGATGAGGAGAATTGTGGTGTTTGAGACTCACGGTATGTCATGTCCATGTACTGAACTGTTATTATTCAACTATGCCAAGGTAAATACAGTTTTCCATTCTATGGCACCTTTAAGACTAAACACTTTTTTCAAAGTCAGCCACTGGAATAACTGCAGGTTTGGGGTAACTCTGCTAAACAAGTTAGCCGCTTTAAACGATGGCAACATCATTTCTAAAGCTCCCAAGGTGACACGTCTGTTCTGGACCGGCTACAGCACTCCAGTGCCTCCTGTCAGTGTCATGTCTGTCAGCGTCTATTTCTCTTCTCTGTCTTTTTTCTGCTTTCATTTCCTGTCATATGATGACCTGCAAGGCCACACAGAGTCTCAGTTAGACAGATAGCATGGTATCAATTCACAAACGTGTTATTTTTCTAGTAAATGCAAGAATATGAGCTGATTGAAACAGATTTGCATTTCTGTATCTGCATTTCCAATAGATAAACAAGTAAAGATTTGCTATTAGTATTTAATTGACAGTCCTAATATTATATATCATTATATTGAATAGACAGATTCAATTGCTCTGTACAAGAAATATAGCCAATTTAATTTAACCTGTACTAATGTAATACTTTTTTAGTTTTGTTCAAAAGTGTTATTATTTCTAAATAAAAAGTATTTTCTTCAGAACGGATGCAATGAATGGAAAAAAGTGACAGTAAAGACATGCAATGAAAGTTTTGAACTTTCTCTTCAATCAAAAAATCCTGATCACGCTTTGCACAAAAATATTAAGCTGCCGCACTGTTTTCACTCTGATATTAAAATTATTTTTAAAGGAATATGTGAGACTGAAGACTGGAATAATAGCTGCTTAAAATTAAAATCTGCCATCTGAAGAATAAAATACAATTTAAAATGCATTAAAACAGAATTGCAATGATTTTTCAAAATATTAGCATTTTATTTTAATACTATTTTAATAGAGCCTCCATGAGACTTTTTAAAAACCTTACCAACCTCAGATTTTTGTTGCATAATTATAAATATCATCATGTTATTTTTAGTTTATGTTTTGTAATATTTCAAATAAAACTTCTCTCACATTCTGACCCATTATTTCTTAGCAGTGAGGTGCCAGCATTGCTATTTTCGAAATCAAGTTTCAAGTTTTCCATAACAAAGCTATTTATAGAGCTAATAGCATACAAGCAGAGCTGTTGTTTTCTGAGTGATGTCTGTGAAATAATCACAGTACTTATTACTTTCGGACGTACAGCAGTTCTGAAGGCTGACATATATTTTCCGCCACCTTTATCAAAGACTTGTGCCATTATGAGTTATTTCAATGCAGCCTATTATTGTTATGTCACCAACTTCAGATGGACCTGTCCATAAATAGTGCATTAAAGACAAAAAAGAGCTTTACATATCAGTCAGACAGTCTCGCTCTGTCTATATGGGCGGAATCTTGGCCAGAATATGCTGCAAAGGAGATTTTATGTTGATAGTCAAAAGTCTGCGGCTAATGATCTAAGAGGTCTACTGGGTTTATATCCAATAAGCATATCCACATTGTTGTTATTATTTGGCCTAGTGGGAACATATACAGATTGAACAGGAGATATGCAGGGATTGAGCCCTGGGGGACTCCACAATAATGCCTAAATAATGCAGAAGAGCCATTTCACGCCTCATGGGGGATATAGCAATAACTCGAGCGAATGAGATGTTTAGGAGGCCATGACCTAATGAAAGTCATTGAAAACTATATCAAGAGCAGCTATGGGTAATGCCGGGGCTCTATGAGCGGCCAAGCTTCACACATAATCAAAGACAAGCTATGATGCCAGCTGACAGTACTCAACTTGACAAGGTGGAATTGCTCATGCCATGCTACAGCATCTGACCTCCATGCTGGCGAGACAACGAAGGCTACATGACATCTGTGAACAGCTCCAGGTGGCTGGACTCAAAGCCACAGAATTCACCTTTGTCCAAGAGTATGTTAAGGTAAATGTATGTCACACACCTGTCAAAGCATCACTGCCAACTATCTCAGCTCTTTTAGAGTAGACTCACTGACTGGGATCTTATTGTTAGTGGAGTGAAGCAATGCTCATGCAGCTCTCAGTTTCCTACTATCTCTTACCAAAAAGAAGTATACTTCAAGTTTATTTTATTAAGTATATGTGACCCTGGACCACAAAACCAGTCTTAAGTCGCTGGGGTATATTTGTAGCAATAGCCAAAAATACATTGTTTGGGTCAAAATTATTGATTTTTCTTTTATGTCAAAAATCATTAGGAAATTAAGTAAAGATCATGTTCCATGAAGATTTTTTGTAAAATTCCTACTGTAAACCTATCAAAATGTAATTTTTGATTAGTAATATGCATTGCTAAGAACTTAATTTGCACAACTTTAAAGGTGATTTTCTCAGTATTTAGATTTTTTGCACCCTTAGATTTCAGATTTTCAAATAGATGTATCTCGACCAAATATTGTCCTATCCTAACAAACCGTACATCAATAGAAAGCTTATTTATTGAGCTTTCATATGATGTATATATCTCAGTTTTGTAAAATTTGACCTTATGACTGGTTTTGTGGTCCAGGGTCACATATAAGTGAAGTTCGAGTATATTTTTAAGTATACTTTATGTATTAAGCATACAGATATCAGTGTATAAGTAGTATATTTTAAGTGTACTATTTTAATACTCCTTGGGACTAAATTGGCCCACTTTCTAGTACATAAAAGTATACTTTTAAATATACTTTGAGAATAAAAGTAGTAAACTTTGAGTACACAACTAGTTTACATCTATGTGTTCAGTTTGTACTGTAAGTATACTAAAAATGAACTTCACATCGGTTGTTTCGGTTTCTTCTTCACTTGTGTTTTGGAAATTCTGAACAGAAGATGCGTAATAGTGCCCCTAGTGTATAACAAAGAAAACACTGATTCTCAGAGCACAAGTAGAGCTTAAAGTGCCCCTATTATGCCATTTTAAAGGTAGCTAAAATTGTTTTATGAGTCTCTTAAAACAGGTTTACATGTATGCAAGTTCAAAAAACACTTTAGTTTTCTCCAAAAATAGATTTAATTTTACCCCGTTTCTAAATGATTCGTAAACGACTCGTGTGAAGCAGTTCGAAGAATCAGTCTCTCTAAACCCCTCCTTTCCGTGAGCCCTCACTGCTGTGATTGGTCAGATGGTGCAGTCCTTCATGATTGGTCTACCGCTACAGCGCAAAACGAAACGCCCATTGCCATAACTGAATGACAGCTGCGGAGACCTGTTAATGCATAGAAAAGATGGCCTCGATTTTACCCTATCAATTCGAGCCGGAGTCTGACGATGGAACGGTTGAAGTGGCACATCGACAAGAAACTGTTTTGCAAGCACGACTGGAGCAGGACGTTTCTCAGTGGTAAGTGTCATATGTTAACTGTGGAAAGTGCTTGCAATTTGCTTTTGTAAGCGAACCGGGCACACCTCTATGTTGTGAACTTCAACATTGTATAATGCATAACACTGCGTTAAGCCATCGTTTATCATTATCATTACTTAAACTAATAAGGCAGACAGACAGTCAAGCTGCATCAATCACAATTTTTAGACTACATTGCACTCACAGCTGAACAACAGAAACTACAGAAACGCAAGTTAGCCGGTTACCAAGACATGAGCGGGATTGTTACACACCATAACGTACACAAAAGACGTATTTTGAACGATCGCTAGAAAATACAATCATCAATTATTAATCATACTTACAGGTAGAAGTTCAGAGGAGCAAGCCAGTCCAAATAAACTGGGCACTGATCCATTTTTTAAAACTAAGCGTTTGGTGAATCCCGCGTTGTAACGTTACTCCCCAAGATTGGAAAAGCAGTCATCAGTAAAATGACGTGAACACAACACAAGATTGGAATTGGACTGCTGAGGTGTTGTTGAAAAAATTAATGTTAACCTCTCGTTCTTTGTAGATTCATCTTTCGGAAGGGCATATAAAACAAATTTACTCTCACAGCGCAGGATACAGCGTCTTCTTGACATGATGTAATCCACGTGAAAATTGTACTGTTTGTGGGCGGGCAAGTTGTTCGCGACATAGAACATGGGCGGACATTACGCAAATGTGTAGCTCGTGACGTGTGGCCGTAACAGAAAAAGATTAGAATTGCTGACGACTCGTTTAGGCGAATGTGAACCGACTCTTTTTTTTGATAGACAAAAACTTCATTTGTCGTGCACTGTCGGCGTCACAACTTTGCAGATAGTTTATGTTCACATACAGCTACATGACACACTACATGAAATATCATATTTGAAAAGGCATAATAGGGGCACTTTAAATATATTTAGACTTTTTCTAAGTATAAGTCAATAGGGATGTAACGGTATTATAAATACCATCGTACCGCAATAGCAAATTTTTTCGATACTACCATGGTCGCATGACTCGATAAAACGATAGGTCTTCTGAGAAAAGTTTGCTCAGGCGAATGGAGCGAACGGGAGGTTGCGGGAACTACAATTCCCATCAGCCCAGGCGTGGCCATCATCATTTGCGGTCTGTTTTCGCTACAGATCCAATAATGCGTAAATGGAAGGTGCTGCTAGCAGCGGCGAAGGAAAAAGAGATGGAAATGGTCGAAACTAACGCCTGTTTCACACATACTCCGTCTGCAGTGCGTATGGGTTGCGTATTTTTCCCCCACCCATGTTAATGGATTAGAGCGTTTCACACTGCACGCTTTGCTGTTCGGCAGTGCGTCCCAGAAGCGGTGCGTTTGCAGCAGTGCAGCGATCGTTTCCGCACCGAGTCTATTTTTTGCTGTGCTGCTGCCCTGAATTAAAGTGACAGCGCATTGTTAGCTGTAAAATGAACATGTATTGACACAGAAATGTGGTGATTACACCATTAATGCATATAAATGAAGTCTACTGTGTTTTACAGTCAACACGTGGCTTTTTGGCTAAGTTTAAAACTAGGAAAAGTGCTGCTTCTGCACCGCATACGTAACACACACGAACTGCACACGCACTGTATACGGAGTATGTGTGAAACAGGCGTAAAAGCAGGTTTTAAATCGGATGTGTGGAAGCATTTCAGTTTCTCTGTCTGAAACCTGTGTCTGTTTGAATAAGTGAGTGTGTGAGTGAATGAGGTGAGTGTTCTCAAATACTTATTCAGCACATGGGCCAGCTGCAATAAGTAGGCTGCTATTTTAATTTTTTTCTGAGTTTTCAAGAATACTAAATTGAAACTTTATTTTTTTTACATGGTTTATTAATTTTTTGTTATTAAAATTGAAAAATTGAAGTTCCTGTTTCAAAGTTTACAGATAGATTTCTAATTTGTATGCCATTGATATGTTCAGTGTTCATGTAAACTGTTTAATAAACACTTCTGTCTTCATTGCTTTTGTTTTTCCTGTATTTATTGATTCAATAAATACTGTACCGTTTTGATACCGTTACATCCCTATAAGTCAACTATACTTAAATGTCATTTTAAGTATATTTCTGAGAAGTATTTTAAGCACATTTCTGAGAAGTACATAAAATGTTGACTGAAAGTATACTCCTCTATTCTTTAGTTTAAAAGAAGTGTATTGATAGCACACTTGAATAAACTTGTTTTTTGTATAGGAAGTATACAAATATCTGTGTACTAGTAGTATACTTTTAAGTGTACTATTTTAATACTCATTGGGACTAAATTGGCCCACTTTCTAGTATATAAAAGTATACTTTTGAGTATACTTTAAGTATAAAAGTAGTAAACTTTGAGTACACAACTAGCTTACATGTTTTTAGTTTGTTCTGCAAGTAAACAAACATTTTGAACAAAAAGCTAAAAAAAGACTATTCACGATAATCAAAACGTAGATGGAGTTGATCAACACCCCAAAGCTTGACAGTCATTATTATCTCTTCATGGGTCGACATTTTATTCCATAACGTTACAGTTGTCCATATCTATGGTTTTGATGCTGTTTTATGTCTGACGATTGTGTTAGATCACATGTGGAAGCATCTGTTGTTTCGGTTTCTTCTTCAATAGGAAGAGTAGTATTCTAGTATGCTATCCCAAAATGTGACTCGCTTGTTTTGTTTCTTTCGAGCAGACTGGTTGAATTAATCACTTGGTGACTAACTCATATAGACTTGTTGCTTATTGCCACCTATACTGGCACATCAGATGTGGACCAGAACTAACACTTGTTGAATACATATACTATATACTATATTAACATAGTTTTTGCTTGAAATTAACCACAAATATTTTCTTTTCAACAAATAACTCCAAAATCATTTTGTATCAACTGGTAGCTAAAAATGCTGTTTTTTTCTATATCTTAAAATCACAAAAGCTAGTATACACTCTTAAAAATAAAGGTGCTTCAAAAGGTTCTTCAAACAAAGCCACAGAAGAACCGTTTTTGGTTCCACAAAGAACCATTCAGTCAAAGGTTCTTTAAAGAACCATTTCTTGCTTACCTTTTTATAATCTAAAGAACCTTCTTTCGCCACAAAGAACCAAAAGCACCTTTATTTTTAAGAGTATAGCTTTTCTGTGAAATCTATCTTTTATGTAGGTAACTTGGTTAGAGTAGCTTGTCCAGAACTGCCACTAAGCTCTTTAACTGATCATCAATTGCTTAACTACTTAAATACAGAGTAAGGATTATAGATAGCAGTATGGGGTTCGAGTCTGATCCCAGAGCCTGCTTTATGGGATTCTGCTGAGATAACAAAAGGTGCTTTGGGGCTTATTGACATGGACATCATCATAGCAATTCTGATAGATTTTTCCATTTGAGGCATTATTGATTAAATCTCATAGCAACCTTTCAATAATCCACTGTTTGACCTCTTACAACAAAACGTGACGTTGAGACTTAGATTGTAAATGATTCTGCAGAATTCTTCTGTTTTATCTTGGAAGAAGAACCTATTGTTTTAGTTCGAATTCAACCTGAATTCATGTCTTAGAAAATTGTCTTAAAAACAGGTCAAGGGTTAGATTATGTCACCCTGGACTTCCCATGTCAAATTAAGTTTCCTGGAAAACAAGAATATTATTAAGGTGATGTAATGCGACCATGACAAAAATAATTTTCTTTCAACCAATATAACATAAATCCCCAGATCAAATCACCTCAGCCAAGCTTACTCTGGAATGACGCAATTATGTCACGGTAGAAACACAGTTTTACTTAAAATACTTTTTTGTCACATTTAGGCTCAAACAATAAGAAATGCAACTCTGCTAAGCCTCCTTTTGAGCCTATCTAAAGCAGACCGAATCTCCTTACCATTCCTCACAGCCGGAGAGGTTATTGAGTTAAGTAGCTGTTTTGACTCGAGAGGGAAGACAGTTAAACCTCTGAAAAACAGAAGTCACCTGCTGGCCAGCGCAACCCCAGGGCAAGCTCGGGGAGACTTTTGAAACCCCAACAGCCAATGAGGAGACGCCTTCATATGGTGAATCCAAACAATGTGTCACAGAGATCAAGCATATAATGTTAACGCTCTAAAGCAAATTGTTAGCAGTGCCCTATTTTATTATGTGCCCACTGTTACCTCACGCTGAGCTCAAGCACTCGCTTAATCTACCCATAAATGCATGAGGTGTGTCCTGAGCTTCACAGGTTGGGAGAATTAGAGCCTGTCCTACGGTTCCACAGTGTGTGAGAAAGATGCTCTGATGCTTATCAAAAAGATGCTTCAGCAGATTAGCATCTGAAACTAAAGTGATGAAGCATGTGGACGGCCATTTCTCCCTTTTTCTGTTTATACAGACTGATTTGGATGTATAATTATGATGTTTTTTGAATTAGGGCCATTCCATCGAATGGGTGCCATTTGCTTCCAAAACTCTCCAAAAAAAAATGTATCTATCTATCTATTCATCTGTTATCTTTTTTTTTAAGACTGAATCTAGTAATACATATATTTAACTATTCAAAATTACTGGTCCATCTCAGGTAACTTTATTTAATTTCTTACACAATTCTAAAGTAGAAGATGGATTCATGTTTCTCAGTCCTGTTACCAAATCTTGTTTAAAATATGTCAACAAATTCCTTTATTTTCCCCTTAGGTGTTTATTTTAAATAAATTGTTGGTGCCATGGTCAAAAAATAATAATATTTCTCATTAAAAAAAAATCACTATTTATTTACACAAGGTGTAAACCCATTTTTTTATTTTAAAGGCGACTTAAACCTCAAATTTATAAATTTTCTTTAATTTATTAAACAATGGGATAAATTATGGACCAAACTTAATTAAAAAAACTGTGGTTTAACTTTATTTTTTAAAGAAAAAAAAAAACTATGTAGAAACAGGAATGAAACTGGGTAACAGGAATGAGTATCCATTTTATCGGTATATAGGTTTGACTGAACATTATATTATATTATATTATATTATATTATATTATATTATATTATATTATATTATATTATATTATTATATTATTATATTATTATATTATTATATTATTATATTATATTATATTATATTATATTATATTATATTATATTATATTTTAAAACAATAATGGAACAAGGAACAACCATAAGTTTTCTGTGGGCAAAAACTTTGCCCAGGCCAAAACTTTGAGGGAAAAGATTTTCAAATTTATCTAGATTAATATAGATGTAGACTAATATTTACATTAATAAATCAGATGACACTACTCACTCCTGTTACTATTACTCAGTTACTATATATAAGTATATATGAGTTTATGAGTAACAGGATTAAAAGTAAAAGGATTGAGATTTTAAAATAAAATGAGCAAATACATATAACCTAGCCACATGAAGAACATGCTGATATTATGAGGATGCTCAGCAAATTATAGTAATTCACCAAAGATATCTATTTACTTACATCAAATTAAACATCTAAGAAATAATTTAGGTAACGGGAAAATATTTATTTTGAAATAAATGTATTTAAAGCACAGATGGGATATGGAGGTACACAAAAATGCAAAATAAAAATGATTTTAGAAGGATTTTAAACACATTTCATGTTAAAATGTAGTGTTACACACTGGGGACATGTAAAAATGTGATTTTTCAGTGTTTTAAGTAGTTTTAAATAATAAAAATATTTTAATTTGCAGTTAGATGAATGTGCACTTTACATAATAATAAAATGTATTTTATAGTTAATTTTTATGCATATAAATATATGCATAATTTTCATGTGCATATAATGTCCTGGGGACATAAATGGCAGCCATTTGGTAGAATGGCACATTATGCTTTATTAAAAAATAAGTGAGAAGATTCTAAAAACGTTCAGATTTTTTTTTTTTTTTTTTTTTTTTTCACTGGAAAACAAAACAAAAAAAATATTCATTAACCTTGGGTGTTAAATTCTAACATTCTGACTGCCATGTTGACAGTAGCACCTCACTTCTTGTGCTTGGCAGCTTAGAGAAAATGCATTTTATTTGTTAACAGATCAGCTACAAGGACTAAACTGTGTAGCATCTGATTAGCACTAGCGGCACAGCATGCGCTCAAGAGGGTCATATCATGTAATGCAATCAAGGAGCTTTCACTGTCAATCTGTTTGATTTAGATCACTTTTATAACACCAAGAGCTGTCTGGGGTGTCTCGATAAGAACTACTGTCACAGCTAATCTGGACGCTGGGTGGCAATCATTGCTTTCTGTATTCATTGTTATTTGCTCAAATGATATAATAATAATAGTTATAAAAATAGAACAAATCATAGAAAGTAATTTTCATTACCATGCATCTATACATTTAATATCTTTGCAATACCTTACAATAAATTTCCATTTGTTAACAAGAAATACTTCTAAAGCATTTACTAGCTTAGTTCATGATAATGTTAAAATGTACTTATTATTCAAATTAAAAGTTATGTGTGTTAAAATTATTTAATGGACCTGAGCTGGCATGAACTAATAATGAACACTTAAACATTAAGAATAATTAATGCATTGCTCATTAGTTAATGCATTTACTAACGTTAACTACACTTTTTTAAAAACTGAGTTGTTTTGACCCAGCTGTTGAGTTAAATGTTTAACCTTTGGGTAATTTTATTTAACTTAACTATTGTAAAAAAATGTATATATGGCTGGCTTAAAATGAACCGAAAATAGGTTGTAAATTAAAAATAATTTAAAAATATACATTATTACTAGAGGCATCAGCAATAATCAAAAGATGAACATTTATTAATAAACAGTTTTAAAAAATGTTTATTATTTAATTGTTATTTATCAAACTTATTAATAAATGTTAATTTGTTGAACATATTAATAAATGATCATTTCCGGCCAATTATGGGTTCATTTTAAATAAGAAATATAGTCATTTTTAAGCAATACACTCTTAAAAATAAAGGTGCTTCACGATGCCATAGAACCTTTTTTTGTTTTAATGGTTCCATAAAAACCCTTTAACATCTGAAGAACCTTTCTGTTTCACAAAAGGTTCTTTGTGGCAAAAGAAGGTTCTTCAGATTATAAAAAGGTAAGAAAGAGATGGTTCTTTAAAGATCCTTTGACTGAATGGTTCTTTGTGGAAACAAAAACGGTTCTTCTGTGGCATCGCTTGAAGAACCTTTTAAAGCACCTTTATTTTAAAAAGTGTAGTTGAGTTAAATAAAACTACCCAGAAGGTTGGGTTAAACATTCAACCCAGCATTTTGTAACAGTAACAGTATATTTTAATCTATTAAATGCGTGTGTGCTTGTACAGAAACATATAAAAATCATAGCATGCACAAAAATGTCTAAACTGGTCTACATCCCACAATATTCTACTTAAGATTAAGTCTGTCATTCCATCATTTTGATTTCAGAACTAATTTTATCAACGCAGTTCATGAAATGTGTAAAATAACAACATATAGCACTTGTACCATTTGCATATCAATGTGACAACTTGACATGAAAAACAGCTACACAAAATGTCAAAACCAACAGAACCACAGCAAGAGAAAACAAACTTAAAACTGCAGTTACTGAGTTAAATTTCTTATGACAGCTTCTCTGTGTGACAACTAGCCCCGGTCTCCTCTATACTGAGTTTAACAACCAGTGCTGTCATACTCTCTAGCTAATAAATGTGGATTTGATTAATTAGGTTGTCTCTGATTTGGTTAAAAAAAAAAACATGTTAAAGCATCAGACAGAATCTTGAAGTTGAGTGCAAAGTTGCACATGCAACCCTCCGCTCTATCACTTGCTAATGAGTGGGTACTTCTCGCAAACATCCAATCTGCTAGTCATAGAGAGCTAAACAGCAGGAGGCTGTTGCTAATGTGTGATACTGGCATGCGTGTCTCACTGTGGAGAGAGAGATCTAAATATAGATGCGGGTTGGGCGGGGGGTGCTCAGTTACTCTTTCTGGCAAGACTCTGACAGAAAATAGGTATCAGTTAATTCCTCTGAGAGAGCAGGCCCTTCAAATGTCAGGGTAACAAGAAGTTTTTACTCTTTTATGGAGAGTTGATTTCTGTACATACCTGTGCGGTTGGTCTCACTCACGACGAGTCGTTCTCTGTTTCTTCAGCCTTAAGTAGTTCGAGGATTGTAACAGACCCTGAAAAACATTTAGAAACTAGCATTGTGACATTAAATATCGAGTCTCGTCTTGTCATCTGTGCAGTTTACATCGCCAGACACAGACTGTCTGGTTTCTGACAGCCTGAATTGTCACGAAGTTGTGAAAAATGCTTTGTCATATGCGTTCAACTTCTAGAGGTTACCTAGAGTTCGCCTGAGTTTAAAAAGTCAGGAGGAATTTACCACCGTATCTCTTCTCCACAATTTGGTTTCATTAATGTCAATTTCACACAAGTGGCCTAAGGGTACAATACACATTAAAGGTATAAGACGAGAGAGGCAACGTGCAGATATGCACCTCTTCAACACAGGATGACTTCCTTTGAGCTATGCTGAACGTGGCATTCTCACCTTCTCTATATAAGATATACGAAATGCTGCTGTTCATTAGGTCTGAACATACACTCTTAAAAATAAAGATGCTTCACGATGCCATAGAAGAACCTTTTTTGTCTAAATGGTTCCTTAAAGAACCTTTAACATCTGTTTCACAAAAGGTTATTCGTGGCGAAAGAAGGTTCTTCAGATTATAAAAAGGTAAGGAAGAGATGGTTCTTTAAAGAACCTTTGACTGAATGCTTCTTTGTGGAACTAAAAATGGTTCCTCTATGGCATCGCTGTGAAGAACCTTTTAAAGCACTTTTATTTTTAAGAGTGAAGGCAACATGTGTACACTCTTAAAAATAAAGGTTCCAAAAGGGTGTTTTGGCAGTGATGCCATAGAAGAACTGTTTTTGGTTCTCCAAAGAACCTTTCAATGAACAGGTCTTAAAATAACCATTTTAAAGGGCATTTTAAAAATCTAAAGAATCTTTTTCGACTATTTCTGCATTGTTCTGCATGTATAAGGATCTTCATTGAACCATCAATGCCAATAAAGAACCTTTACTTTTAAGAGTGTATTTTATATGTGACCCTGGACCACAAAACCAGTCATAAGGTTAAATTTGACAAAACTGAGATGTATACATCATATGAAAGCTCAATAAATAAGCTTTCTATTGATGTATGGTTTGTTATGATAGGACAATATTTGGCTGAGATACATCTATTTGAAAATCTGGAATCTGAGGGTGCCAAATAATCAAAATACTGAGAAAATCACATTTAAAGTTCTCCAAATTAAGTTCTTAACAATGCATATTACTAATCAAAAATTACATTTTGATATATTTATAGTACAAATTTTACAAAAAATCTTCATGGAACATGATCTTTACTTAATTTCCTAATGATTTTTGGCATAAAAGAAAAATCAATAATTTTGACCCATACAATGTATTTTTGGCTATTGCTACAAATATAACCCAGCGACTTAAGACTGGTTTTGTGGTCCAGGGTCACATATAGTCTACGTGAAAAGGAGAACCTTCAGTAAATATAAATTAAATATGTGATATCAGGTCATACTGATATACAGAAGCCTGACTGTGTTGAATGCTTAAATCTGATTGGCTGATGAAAGGTGTGAAATTATTTAAGGAAACACACAACAAAAGTAGTTCCAGACCAGTCTTGGATGCATTACATGCCCATGTCACGTTGCCAAATAATTTTAATTTGATTTCAATTCAAGCCTCCATTACTACATCTAAAATTTGAATTTTAAACCTGAATGCCTTGAAATGCAACATCTGAACAATATTTAAGTTGTGGTAACCGTAGTATAAATGGAATAATTGACTTCAGTCTACATCACCACTTTGGGTGTACATTATTTTCTAATGTTTTGTCATTGTGGAGACATTTCCACCAGGGTTGCCAGTTTTTCACAAAAAAAATAAAAAAACACCGGGGCTGAATACTACATTATTGGGGTCGCTTCAGCCCACAGCTATGAAAAACAACCAGTGGCAACAGCGTTAAAGCATCGTAATTTCACAGAAAAAAACGTGGACTTGGCAACACTGATTTCCACACCCCTAAACAAGATGCGGCACAAAACAAAACATGATTGGTTGCTTTACCTGTCAGTCAAATGGCCTCTTGGGTGGTTCTTGGCCATTCAAAGGTTCCCAGACATTCTGACCTCAGACCTTGAGAAAACACAATAAGCAAAATATAGTTTAATTATTAATACTGACCAAAATTCCTTTATTTCAGGCCCCAGAAAGAAAACATCTTATAAATAATAGTTCATTTAATTAAGCTAATTTTTCATTAAATAAAAATAAAATAATTAAATAATACTTTTAAAATGAGACAAACTTTGTAATCATTATGTAAAAATGGCTTCACAAACTACCGCCCCATTAGAGACATTGACCAGACCATCCCCCTGATGTTGTGTTGTTGTCGTTTTGGCAGTGAAAATAGCATATTTTCTTGGCGAGAGATGCTTTTACAATAAATGCAAATAGCTATAGATTCTATGTTAAATAGCAGGATTTTCTGATATTTATAATACTTATTGCAAATAGATGCAATTATCTGCACCTCAGTAATGTAGTACATTAAAACAGTATGCAGTAATTATGTACTGAGTGTAAATTCAATTTATTAAATAGTACTGCCTTATTGGGACAATAAGCCCTCTACAATTACCCTAACCCTAACCGATACTTTATTTTCAATTTTTTAATTATGTCCTTCATTTTTATTGAAAATAAATGCTATTCCGATATGATATGAGATTTGAAAAAGCAGAAAAAAGAAGGGGGATTCGAACCCGGATCGGACACGTAGAAAAGAGTGAAAAGCGATTTATCCTCTGCGCCGCTGGAGATGACAATTAATGGCTATCTTTTGTAGTGTTGACTATCCCAATCACACATTGGTGTTTTTTTTTTTTTTTTTTTTTTTTTTTTTTTTTTACAATTCCACCACTGCAAATAACATTGTAGCAATTAAATTGACAGCCCTTACTTGTACTCAAATAATAATAATAATATTACAATTTTGTTTAGCATACAAAAACAGCTACTGTATATCCAAGCACCCAGAAACTTTGGTTACATAAAAAGGAACAAAATGACTAAAAAGACATATCACAGCCTTGACCTTATTTACTCTGATTGCAATCAGTAAACCCAGGGTTGAGTTCAGGACATTAATTCATTTGTAAGTTGAATCACACTTGTTGCAAAAAGTCAGTGACTTCTCTTATAAAAACAGCATTTTTTTTTCGTGGAAAACTCTAAAACTAGTTAAACCCAAAAGTATTGTTTAGTGAAAAACATGTTGAAAATGAGCAGATACGCTGTTGATTCATTAAATGATAAGCCGTTTCCTCTAAAATCCTGTTTATTCAGCATAGTGAAGCCTCTCCTCCATTGACATCCATTAAAAAAATGGTCTCTGGTCTCTTCCCACATACTGCCAGACAAGAAGCGTTCTATTATTGTGGAGACATTTCCACCAGGTTCGCCAAGTTTTCAAAACAAAACCCGCCCAATTACAACTCAAAAGTATCCCAATTGTGTTCCAATTTGCATTTCGGGGCTAAATATTACATTATTGGGGTCATTTCAACCCGCAGCGTTAAAGTTGCCTAATTCCGCAGAAAAAACGAGGACTTGGCAACACTCATTTCCACGCCCATAAACATGATGTGGCACAAAGCAAAACATGATTGGTTGCTTTACCTGTCAGTCAGATGGCCTCTTGGGTGGTTCTTGGCCATTTAAAGGTTCCCAGACCATCCACCATCAGACCTTGAGAAAACACAATCAGCAAAATACCATTTAATTATTAATTTTGACCAAAATTCCTTTCTTTTTAGGCCCCATAAGGAAAACATCTTACAAATAATAGCTCATTTAATAAAGCTAATTTTTCATTAAATAAAAATATGTTTAAAAATGAGAAATTTCGTAATCCGATCAAAAAAATTGACCACACCATCCTCTGATTTTTTATTTATTATTTTTATTTTTTATTTTTTTACAATTCCACTGCTGTGAAAAAACTTTGTGGTAATTAAATTGACAGCCCAGAGTTGTACTCAAATAATATTAATAATCATTTTACAATTTTGTTTAGCCTACAAAATCCAGAAACTTTAGTTACATAATAAGGGACAAAATGACTAAAAAGACATATCACGGCCTTGACCTCATTTACTCTCATTGCAATCAGTAAACCCTGGGTTGAGTTCAGGACATGAATTGATTTGTACAGTACTTGTGAGAGGGTGAAGGTCTGTGTTTTAGAAAAAGCAGACGTTAACCTCCTAGTGTCCTTTTTCAGTTTCATTGCTGCTCTACTTATTCTTTACACATTTTCATCCCAAGAGCTTTCAGCTGTACCACATATTTTTAGTTTGTAACCTGCTGTGCAATAACATTCGGTTGCCATGGACACGGTAAATTAGAAGAGTAGCGCGTTGGGCTGTCGAGCTCTCACTGTTCTGGAAAAAAAAGTAAGTAAGTAACTTGTCACTCCACAGGGTTAGGGTGTCCTGACTGCAGTCGCTCAAATGCGCTCTCTGCCTGAAAGAAAAACACTCTATGGAGTGAGCTGGTGTTTGTGTGTCATTGTGTGCTGGTGGCCATTTTAGTGCATGACATTGCATCCACAGCAGGGTTCTTTAGTTGCTCGATGTGGCTGATTGATCTGATGAGTTTTGATCTCATTTTTTGCAAATGAAAGTTTCCCCTAAGCACTGTTGTGTTACACAACAACTTCAGTGAAAATGCACACTGTGAGCGTTAAAGCAAACACGTGTTCTAGTGTATCCTCCTCCAGCATGTTCACAGTTTTTGTCTTTCGATGAAAATTTCTTCGATATTTCATCATATTGAGCAATTTAAAAGAAGACGAAGAATAAAATAACATTTTAGTTGACAGTGTCTGACCTAAATTGTCCTTTCCAAGTCTGTGCCTAAAACGAAGCATTCGGTTAAAGGGTTAATTATTTGCCTAAAAATGATAAATCTGTCATCATTTACTCACCCTTACATCATTCCAGGCCCATGGGGCCCAGTTTTTTCATAAAATCTAAAAAGAATTTTTACACTCTGTTCCACAATTGAAGCTGTATTCTATAAAATGACAAGAGATGGTGAGCAGGAACTGTCAAACTCCTAAAAGGAAAAATACTATATCCACTAGAAAGGCACCATAGAGACAGTCTACATGAATTCTGTACTACATTCCAAGTCAAGAACTTTTGTTATATACTGATTTTTACTGATTAAACTTTAGTGATATTGGAATGGAAATTTAAAGGGATAGTTCACCCAAAAATGAAAATTTGACATTTATCTGCTTACCTCCAGGGCATCCAAGATGTAGGTGAAAAACACAAACGAAGATTTTTAACGAAAACCGGTGCAGTCTGCCAGCCATATAATATGAGTGGATGGGCACCAAACCCCCCCCCAAAAAAAAGGTTTATATTTTCAATATATCATGAAAAAAAGAATCACAGGTTTCAAAAAAATATTTGGCAGCACAACTGTTTTTAACACTGATATTCTAATAATAAATTCGCATATTGGAAGGATTTCTGAAGGATCATGTGACACTTAAAGGATTACCATTGCCAAAATGCAACCTGGGCTGTTTTTTTTTTTTTTACTGTAAATGAGACAAACTTATATCTAAAAGCATAATTACGACAAACGAGCCGTTTTTGAGATTGACCGTGATTTCGTTTTGTGGTCAATGGCCGGTGAATGGGAGTACTAGGGGCATAACTTTGAGCGCAACAAAATCGATATTTTTACAACACTAAGAAGGCTCGACACACCATGAAACTTTGCTCGAAGTATCGCCTGGGTCTCTACACATGAACTCCAGCATTGAGAACATTGTGTACACAGAGTTTACTAAAAAGACAGCAACCGTCTTGCCAGTCAAGAAGAATCGATCTCCGAATGCAAATGAATGGACTCCATATGAGGCTCTTTTTACAACTAGAAGGTTAATATTGTTTTTCACTTGTGACAAAACAACGAATTAGCCGTGCATTTATATGTAAATATGCTTTAGGAGCTATCCATCCTTGCATTCGGATATCGACACTTCTTGACTGGCAAGACGACCGCGAGCGGAGACTCAAACAGTGAAAGTGAGTTGTTAAAAACCTTTCTTTTTAGTAAACTCTGTGTACACAAACAATGTTCTCAATGCTGGAGTTCATGTGTAGAGACCCAGGCGATACTTCGAGCAAAGTTTCATGGTGTGTCGAGCCTTCTTAGTGTCGTAAAAATATCGATTTTGATGCGCTCAAATTTATGCCCCTAGTTCTCCCATTCACCGGCCATTGACCACAAAATGAAATCACGGTCAATCTCAAAAACGGCTCGTTTGTCGTAATTATGCTTTTAGATATAAGCTTGTCCTGTTTACAGTAAAATAAATAGCCCAGGTTGCATTTTGGCAATAGTTATCCTTTAAGACTGGAGTAACAGCTGATGAAAACTCAGCATTGCATCACAGGAATAAATTATATTTTAAAGTACACTAAAATAAAAAACATTATTTTATATTTTAATAACATTTTGCAATTTTTTCCTGTATTTTTGATTAAATAAATGCAGCCTTGATAAGCATAAGAGACGTATTTAAAAAAACATGACAAGTCTAACTGATCCCAAACTTTTGAGTGGGAGTATACATGTATGTACTGTACTTAATAAAAACACCTGCAATCGTACTAAACTGGTATACGAATTTAGTCTGCTAAATTTGAACATATATTTTTGTACCTCATGCACTTTATTTGTCTAGAAGTAGTGCTAAGGTCCAACTAAAGTATATTCGATTGAACTAAAATGGACTAAAAGTATTGCAGGTAAACTTCAGGTACACTTTAAATATCTTGTATTTAAAGACAGATAGTATTAAAAAAAAATCCTGCAATCCTCATCAATAGTGACATTAAAACATATTTTAAGCTTAATAATAAAAAATATTCATTGTAATGTCAATAAACATGTTAATAGATTTGAACCATACTTAGTATGAAATAAATGTATTAGTTGTCGTTTCCAAAAAAAAAAAACTTTGTTAATAAACAAACAAATTTCCAAAACAAGATTTACAGTGAACTCTAGAAAGCTTCTCCAATGCGATGCAAATGTAAACAAGCTGATTTTTACTTAAATGACAAGTTCGATGAATGATGGCTTCCTTTTTCATGTTTTTATTGAATTATTTTCCTCTTTAAAATCGAGGTAGGCCCTAATAGCCCTAATCTAATTCAACTGTGTTTACCCTCTGCTCTCAAAGCAATACCTCCAAGCCTAAGTCATTGTTATGGCTGTATTTACATCACTTTGTATCTAATTGCTTCCTCATGAAGTCCCAGGAAGGGCCCATGTCCCAGCAGGAAATGCTGTAAATTGCATCCAATATCCAAAGCTTTAAAGTGGAAACCTTGGTGGATCCTGTCATGATAGATTGGGAGGAAATCATCTGGAATGGAGTTGCATGGCATGGACTGAAAGCTAATAGAGTCCCTATGTTGATTGATGAGGAAAGAAGTATAAAAAAAGGCTCTTTAATTGACATCAGAATGAGCGGCAGACAGGGTTATAATGAACTCGGGCACCAAGTGCTGTTGACAATCACAGAGCCAGCAAAAACTCTCTGATTACGCAAACCGGGGTGTTTTTCACTGGTATATGCCACAGTCGTTTGGTGATCAAAGCAATAAAAGAATAAAACATCTGTCCAGCAGCATTTCAGTCCTTAAATAGGCTGACATCTTCAGATCTAATGGGACTTGTATCTGCATCGGTGCAAGAATGGAAAGACACCCGAATCTCCTTTCCTCACAATATCACTGTGTCTCAAAACTCGGCAGTGGTTTTATGTTTACATAAATATATGCAAAGCAGACTGGGCTCATAACAAGCCATACTGGGACTCTTTGCAAAGAAAGGAGTCGGTCTGCAATGAATGTGACTGCTGGAGTGCTGTGGGTTTCGTTCTGTTAAATTCTGCTTTGCATTTACTGACCCTGATTCCTGGGTTTGCAGCTATGATTAGGAGCCTCAGGGGGACTGGCTGGGAAGCAGACTGCAGCTAACAGCGCAGGCTTGGGTTTGCTGCTCCTCCCAGGGGCTTTGGAACCTTCTGGGTGTGGAAATAGATTCCAGTCTGGCACAAGTCTGAGTGCTGCTCAAGGTCTTGCACATGTGAGCGTGTCCAATGCACTTTGAGCACAACATTCTCCCCGATCGCCGAGGTACGGCGACGGAGAAACTTTTTGTTTAATGTGTACAGTTTAGAGCCAACTTAAGGAAATGCAACCCTAGCGGAGGACCATGCATCTCGCTGGGCCCTCTGAGATCCAGGCTCTTGCTTTTCGGCCCAAACTTCAGAATTGTTTAAAAGCTGTATATTGTGAAATTAACTGTCAAACCCTGAAACTAACAAAAAAAATCACCTGGTAAGCACACAGGTAATTAGGCAGGTGGCTAAAGCAAAGTTTTTCATTTTGCCGTTTGCGCCCCGAAGCACAGCTAAACCTTTATTGAAAAAAGGAGGAAAATCAATCAAAGATTACATTGCCTAAACTTGCTGAAGCAGTGCGGTTCATGAACAGCAAGACAAGGGCCAGTGAGAGTCCAGTTTTGGAGTTGGACGTTTCTTTGCACCCACAGGCCTGTGGAAGAATGTCGCAGGATGTTGATAATGCAACAAACTCTTTACAGTAAAGTCAGAAACATTCAGAGAAAAATGGCATAGAACTTATGCATGCAAATATAGTTTCAAATCTCTTTAAAACACTAGTTCTTATTCATGTTGGTTATATGGTTCTGAAAAAAAAAATTAAGAAATGTTTTCTGATCATTTTAAAAAGTTTTTTAAATATTTTAAAAAGGTAACTTTAAAAAAATTAAATAAAATTACACATGAAAATTTACAGCTGTTTCTACATGTTGGTTGCAGGCTTTTGAAGTGTTTTTCAAATATTAATAAGCATTTAGGTTTTGTTAAATAATTTTTTCCTAATTAATAATTGATTATGCCAAAATTTTTAATTCGTAATATGGTTTTCAAGAATTAAGTAAATGTGTATGTATATATATATATAT